>NC_089226.1:6933925-7184995 GCF_963924675.1 Phocoena phocoena
AACCCCTAATGAGCACTCAGCACCCCTATGTGCTGTGAGAGCATATTGGTAGGAATAATCTCTTTATATAAATTTTATTTAGGTTTACTTTTCTAAAGCAAGATTATGTGAAACGGATGTTTATTAATGAACTTCTCATTTTACTAAATAAGTTTAATAATGTTTCATACTTTGAAAGGATTCTTGAGCATAAAACATTTGTCTAAAGATAGCTTTAACTTGAGAGCATCACCTTTTCTTCCCCAGAATCAAACTTATGATTTACCTTAAACAGCAACAACAACAACAAAAGACAATATTCATATGTTTTTCAAGAACATACTAAGCTTAACATGTATTTATTACTACCAAGGGCAATGTGCTCACTGGATTGCAACAGGGAGATTGTGATATAACCTGTAACCTTTAAGGAATTTTAATTTCTTATGAAAGCTAGGAAATACATGCACATATGATAACATTCTGTTTTTAGAAAGCTGCTGGAATGTCCAAAGAACTCATGGCACAGTAAGCTCTTTAAAATTTCAGAAGAAGACCTTGAGTGAGAGATAGCAGGAATCACCTGCCAGAACTTGGCTAGACAAGAAAGAGTTTGGTTTTGCTGGGATCTCAGAAATATCTTAGGAGGAGACCTTCAGCATGGTGGAGGAGCAAGACGTGGAGATCACCTTCCTCCCCACAAATACATCAGAAATACATCTACATGTGGAACAACTCCTACAGAACACCTACTGAACACTGACAGGAGACCTCAGACCTACCAAAAGGCAAAAAAATCCCCACATACCTGGGTAGGGCAAAAGAAAAAAGGAAAAACAGAGATAAAATAATAGGGATGAGACCTGCACATCTGGGAGGGAGCTGTGAAGGAGGAAAAGTTTCCACACACTAGGAAGTCCCTTCACTGATGGAGACAGGGGGTGGTGGTGGGGAAGCTTTGGAGCCATGGAGGAGAGTGCAGCCACAGGGGTGCAGAGGGCAAAGCGGACAGACTCCCACACAGAGGATTGGTGTCAACCAGCACTCACCAGCCCAAGAGGCTTGTCTGCTCACCCACCAGGGCAGGTGGGGGTGGGAGCTGAGGCTCGGGCTTCAGAGGTCAGACGCCAGGGAGAGGACTGGCTGCATGAACACAGCCTGAAGGGGGCTAGTGCACCACAGCTAGCCAGGAGGGAGTCCGGGGAAAAATCTGGACCTGCCTAAGATGCATGAGATCATTGTTTCAGATGCATGAGGAAAGGAGATTCAGAGCACCGCCTAAATGAGCTCCAGAGATGGGCCAGAGCGACAGCTGTCAGTGCAGACCCCAGAGACTGGCATGAAATGCTAAGGCTGCTGCTGCAGCCACCAAGAAGCCTGTGTGAAAGCACAGGTCACTATCCATACCTCCCTTCCCTGGAGCCTGTGCAGCTTGCCACTGCCAGGGTCCCATGATCCAGCGACAACTTCCCTAAGAGAACACATGGCATGCCTCAGGCTGGTGCAATATCATGCCAGCCTCTGCTGCCACAGGCTCACCCCACATTCCATACCACTCTCTCCTCCCGAACTGAGTGAGCCAGAACCCCCTAATTGGTTGCTGCTGTAACCTCGTCCTGCCTGAGTGAAAAACAGATGCCAGAGGGTGACCTAAATGCAGAGGCAGAGGCCAAATCCAAAGCTGAACCCCAGGAGCTGTGCAAAAAAAGGAGAAACAGGGAAATTTCTCCCAGAAGCCTCAGGAGCAGCAGATTAAATCTCCACAATCTACTTGATGTACCCTGCATCTGTGGAATACCTGAATAGACAGCAAATCAACCCAAAATTGAGGCAGTGGTTTTGGGAGCAACAGTAGACTTGGGGTTTGCTTTCTGCATCTAATTTGTTTCTGATTTTATGTTTACCTTAGTTTAGTATTTAGAGTTTATTATCATTGGTAGATTTTATTTATTGATTTGGTTGCTCTTTTCCTCCTTTTTTTTTTTTATATATATAGACATATATATTACTTTCCTTTTCTTCTTTTTGTGACTCGGTGTGTGTATGCTTCTTTTTGTGATATTGTCTTTATAGCTTTGCTTTTACCATCTGTCCTAGGGTTCTCTCTGTCCTTTTTTCTTTTTTTTTCTTTTTAGTAAAGTTTTTAACATTTGTTATCATTGGTGGATTTGTTTTTTGGTTTGGTTGCTCTCTTCTTTCTTTCTTTCATTTTTTTCTCTTTTTTATTACTTTCAAAATTTTTAATTTTTAATAATTATTTTTTTATTTAAATAACTTTATTTTATTTTTCTTTCTTTCTTTCTTTTTCCTCCTGTTTCTTCTGAAAAATGTGGTTTGAAAAGGTCTTGGTTCTCCAGTCAAGTGTCAGACCTGTGCCTCTGAAGTGGGAGAGACAGTTTCAGGACATTGGTCCACCAAAGACATCCAGGCCCCATGTAATATCAAATGGTGAAAACTCTCCCAGAGATGTCCATCTCAACCCTAAGACCCAGCTCCACTCAATGACCAGCAAGCTACAGTGCTGGACACCCTATGCCAAAAAACTTGCAAGACAGGAACACAGGCCCACTCATTAGCAGAGAGGGTGGCTAAAATCATAATAAGGTCACAGACACCACAAAACACACCACCGCATGTGGTCCTGCCCACCAGAAAGACAAGATTCAGCCTCATCTGCCAGAACACAGGCACCAGTCCCCTCCACTAAGAAGCCTAAACAAACCAGTGAACCAACCTTACCCACTGGAGACAGTCACCAAAAACAATGGGAAGTACGAACCTGCAGCCTGTGAAAAGGAGACCCCAAACACAGTAAGTAAAACAAAATGAGATGACAGAGAAAAACATAGCAGATGAAGGAGCAAGGTAAAAACCCACCAGACCAAACAAATGAAGAGGAAATAGGCAGTCTACCTGAAAAAGAATTCAGAGTAATGATAGTAAAGATGGTCCAAAATCTTGGAAATACAATGGAGAAAATACAAGAAACAATTAACAAGGACCTATAAGAACTAAAGAACAAACAAACAATGATGAACAACACAATAAATGAAATTTAAAATTCTCTGGAAGGAATCAATAGCAGAATAACAGAGCCAGAAGAACAGATAAGAGACCTGAAAGATAAAATAGTGAAAATAACTACTGTACAGCAGAATAAAGAAAAAAGAATGAAAAGATTTGAGGACAGTCTCAGAGACCTCTGGGACAACATTAAATGCACCAACATTCAAATTGTAGGGATCCCAGAAGAAGAAGAGAAAAAAAGGGACTGAGAAAATATTTGTAGAGATTATAGTTGAAAACATCCCTAACATGGGAAAGGAAATAGCCACCACATAAAGCCTGAAATTGGGGGGATGGAAAAAGTTATTCCATGCAAATGGAAATCAGAAGAAAGCCAGAGTAATAATTCTTATATCAGACAAAATAGACTCTAAAATAAAGACAATTACAAGAGACAAAGGACACTACATAATGATCAAGGGATCAATCCAAGATGAAGATATAACAATTGTAAATATTTATGCACCCAATATAGGAGCACCACAATACATAAGGCAAATGCTAGCAGCCATAAAAGGGGAAATTGACAGTAACACAGTCATAGTAGGGGACTTTAACAGGCCACTTTCACCAATGGACAGATCATCCAAAAAGAAAATAAATAAGGAAACACAAGCTTTAAATGATACATTAAACAAGATGGACTTAATTGATATTTATAGGACATTCCATCCAAAAACAACAGGATACACTTTCTCCTCAAGTGCTCATGGAACATTCTCCAGAATAGATCATATCTTGGGTCACAAATCAAGCCCTGGTAAATTTAAGAAAACTGAAATTGTATCAAGTATCTTTTCTGACCACAACACTATATATCAATTACAGGAAAAAAAAAAACTGTAAAAAATACAAATACATGGAGGCTAAGCAATACACTACTAAACATCCAAGAGATCACTGAAGAAATCAAAGAGGAATTCCAAAAACTCCTAGAAAAAATGGCAATGAAAACACGATGACCCAAAACCTCCGGGATGCAGCAAAAGCAGTTCTAAGAGGGAAGTTTATAGCAATACATTCCTACCTCAAGAAACAAGAACATCTGAAATAAACAACCTAACCTTACACCTAAAGCAATTAGAGAAAGCAGAACAACAACAACAAAAAAAAACCCCAAAGTTAGCGGAAGGAAAGAAATCATAAAAATCAGATCAGATATAAATGAAAAAGAAATGAAGGGAATGATAGCAAAGATCAATAAAACTAAAAGCTGGTTCTTTGAGAAAATAAATAAAATCGAAGAACCATTAGCCAGACTCATCAAAAAAAAAAAAAAAGGGTGAAGTCTCAAATCAATAGAATTTGAAATGACAAAGGAGGAGTAACAACTAACACTGCAGAAATACAAAGGATCATGAGAGATTGCTACAAGCAACTATATGCCAACCTAGAAGAAACGGACAAAATCTTAGAAAAGCACAACTTTCTGAGATTGAACCAGGAAGAAATAGAAAACATAAACAGACAAATTACAAGCACTGAAATTGAGACTGTGATTAAAAACCTTTTAAAAAACAAAAGTCCAGGACCAGATGGCTTCACCAACGAATTCTATCAAACATTTAGAGAAAAGCTAACACCAATCCTTCTAAAACTCTTCCAAAATGTAGCAGAGGGAGAAACACTCCCAAACTCATTTTACTAGGCCACCATCACCCTGATACCAAAACCACATAAAGATGTAACAAAGAAAGAAAACTACAGGCCAATATCACTGATGAGCATAGATGCAAAAATCCTCAACAAAATACTAGCAAACAGAATCCAACAGCACATTAAAAGGATCCTAGACCATGATCAAGTGGGGTTTATCCCAGGAATGAAAGGATTCTTCAATATATGCATATAAATCAATGTGATAAACCATATTAACAAATTGAAGCAGAAAAACCATATGATCATATCAATAGAGGCAGAAAAATCTTTCAACAAAATTCAACAGCCATAAAAACCCTCCAGAAAGTAAGCATAGAGGGAACCTACCTCAACATAATAAAGGCCATATATGACAAACCAAAGCCAACATCGTTCTCAATGGTGAAAAACTGAAACCATTTCACTAAGATCAGGAACAATACAAGGTAGCCCACTCTCACCACTATTCAACATAGTTTTGGAAGTTTTACTCACAGCAGTCAGAGAAGAAAAATAAATAAAGGGAATCCAAATCAGAAAAGAAGAAGTAAAGCTGTCACTGTTTGCTGATGACATGATATTATACATAGAGAATCCTAATGATGCTACCAGTAAACTACTAGAGCTAATCAATGAATTTGGTAAAGTGGCAGGATACAAAATTAAGGCACAAAAATCTCTTGTATTCCTATATACTGATGATGAAAATCTGAAAGAGAAATTAAGGAAACACTCCCATTTACCATTTCAACATAAAAGAAAAAATATCTAGGAATATACCTACCTAAGGAGACAAAAGACATGCATGTAGAAAACTATAAGACACTGATGAAAGAAACTAAAGATGATACAAACAGTTGGAGAGATATACCATGTTCTTGGATTGGAAAAATCAACATTGTGAAAATGACTGTACTACCCACAGCAATCTACATATTCAATGCAATCCTTATCAAACTACCAATGGCATTTTTCACAGAACTAGAACAAAAAATTTCACAATTTGTATGGAAACACAGAAGACCCCGAACAGCCAAAGCAATTTGGAGAAATAGAAACAGAGCTGGAGGACTCAGTCTCCTGGACTTCAGACTATACTACAAAGCTACAGTAATCAAGACAGTATGGTACTGGCACGAAAACAGAAATATAGATCAGTGGAGGAGGATAGAAAACCCAGAGATAAAACCATGCACAGATGGTCACCTTATTTTTGATAAAGGAGGCAGGAATATATAATGGAGAAAATAAGCCTCTTCAATAATTTGTGCTGGGAAAACTGGACAGCTACATGTAAAAGAATGAAATTAGAACACTCCCTAACACCATACACAAAAATAAACTCAAAATGGATTAAAGACCTAAATGTAAGGTCAGACACTATAAAACTCTTAGAGGAAAACATAGGCAGAACACTCTATGACATAAATCACATCAAGATCCTTTTTGACTCACATCCTAGAAAAATGGAAATAAAAACAAAAATAAGCAAATGGGACCTAATTAAACTTCAAACCTTTTTCAAAGCAAAGGAAACTGTAAACAAGATGGAAAGACAGCCCTCAGAATGGAAAAAAACTATTTGCCAATGAAGCAACTGACAAAGAATTAATCTCCAAAATTTACAAGTAGTCCATGCAGCTTAATATCATAAAAACAAAAAACCCAATGCAAAAATGGGGAGAATACCTAAATAGACATTTCTCCAAAGAAGATATACAGATTTCCAACAAACACATGAAAGGATGTGCAACATCACTAATCATTAGAGAAATGCAAATCAAAGCTACAATTAGGTATCATCTCACACCAGTCAGAATGGCCATCATCAAAAAATCTACAACAAATAAATGCTGGAGAGGGTGTGGAGAAAAGGGAACCCTCTTTCACTCTTGGTGGGAATGTAAATTGATACAGCCACTATGAAGAACAGTATGGAGGTTCCTTAAAAAACTAAAAATAGAAGTACCATACAACCCAGCAATCCCACTACTGGGCATATACCCTGAGAAAACCATAATTTAAAAAGAGTCATTTACCACAATGTTCATTGCAGCTCTATTTACAATAGCCAGGGTATGGAAGCAACATGAGTGTCCATCAACAGATGAATGGATAAAGAAGATGTGGCACATATATACAATGGAATATTACTCAGCCATGAAAAGAAACAAAATTCAGTTATTTCTAGTGAGTTGGATGGACCTAGAGTCTGTCATATAGAGTGAAGTAAGTCAGAAAGAGAAAAACAAATACCATATGCTAACACATATATATGGAATCTTATATATATATATATATATATATATATATATATATATATATACGGTTCTGAAGAACCTAGGGACAGGAGAGGAATAAAGACACAGACGTAGAGAATGGACTTGAGGACACGGGGAAGGAGAAGTGTAAGCTGGGCTGAAGTGAGAGAGTGGCATGAACTTATATACACTATGAAATGTAAAATAGATAGCTAATGAGAAGCAGCCGCATAACATAGGGAGATCAGCTCGGTGCTTTGTGACCACCTAGAGGGATGGGATAGGGATGACGGGAGGGAGATGCAAGAGGGAGGAGATATGGGGATATATGTATATGTATAGTTGATTCACTTTGTTATAAAGAAGAAAATAACACACCATTGTAAAGCAATTATATTCCAATAAAGATGTTAGAAAAAAAAAATATCATGGAGGCATCCCCATCTCTACATTCTTACTGCTATGGTTTTCATGTAGGCTCTTCTTATCCATCACCCAGTCCCTTGCTACTCAACACTTGAACGCTTGTTAGAAATGCAAATATTGGGTCCCACCCAGAATTCCTAAATCAGAACCTGCATCTCAACAATATCCTGAGGTAATTTATACATATATTAAAAGTTTAAGGAGCACTGATCTAGTCTATTAAAATAACCTCTCCAACAACTATGCATGTTGGGGCTTGGCCGCTCTCCACCAAGTCAGTAGAACAATCTTTATAAAACACATGCCTGGCCAAGTCATTTTTCAGATTTAAACACTGCAGAAGCTCTCTTGCTTACAGTTTTGAATCTAAACTCCATGGCATGGTGTGTATAGGTCTGTATGATCACCCTGTTTTTCTACGCTTACCCATCTAACCCATTATCCACCACCCACCTCTCATTCCAACTCCTTGATCCTTGGCACGTCCTCCGATATTTTTACATAGTCACACTGTCTTGATTTTAGAGTCCAATAATTCCATCCAGTTGGGAAAAACTTCCTTCGCTTTTTAACATCCCAGGTTCCTATTGATCTTCCAAGGCCCTGGTCTAACACCAAGCTCTCTCTCAGTGAAAATTTCTGAGCTTTCTTCCCGCAGAACTGGTAGTTCCCTCTTCTGTGATTCCAGGATGCTATATTCATAATTTAGTTGTTCCACTTACCTCAAGTCATTGGGATATAGGTTTAAAAATGAGGGATGGTTTTAGCACAGGCAACTGAGCAGATAGTGGGTGTCATTATGCATTACTTATTAGTTGCATTTTAAAATAACCTTTCAGTCTGCACAAGCAAAGTGAATTTGAATTTGAAGGTAATTACCTGAGACACTTCAATATTTTTAAATTTTTCTTTCAGCATAATGCAATGGAAAGAACATAGGACTTTGGAGCTTTAAGACTTCGTATCTCTGTCACTCCCTAGTCGCCTGATGTATGATCTTGGTAATTAACCTCTCCATGTAAGTTTCATTATTTTTAAATTGTGAGTAAAAACTAGAGCTGTTTCTTAAGATAATTGTGAGAATTGAAAGAGATAATTAATGTGAAAGCATTTAGATAACTAGAAAGTGCTGTATACATAATCATAATTTTTCAGAATTTATTCCCTTAATATATTTTGAGCACTTTTTATTTCCTGAAAATTGTGCTAGATATCAAAGTTATCAAAAATTTTCAGATATGGTATCAGTCCAAATAACAAAGGGTACTAGAGGAAGTAGACACAGAGGGAAAATTTAGAGAAAATGTGTAAGTTGTTACTCTAGCAGTGCAAACTATTTAAACATAAGAAAATTTAGAACAGGCTTGATAGTCGAGGTAACATTTTAAAAAATATTGCAACGGAGGATAAAATTATGAAAGTCTTAAGATTTATAATTATTGGCTCTTACTTTTTCTAGACCGATACAGCCACAAATTTCAGACATTTCTAGAATCTTAAACTTTTGTCTTCCTCTTCACCCAGACACTAATGTGGCCCAGTGCCCGGGCCCCTCCTAACTGTCCCCACTTTCCTTTCCCTGCTACCAATACTTCTTCATTCCTGCTTAGGGCAGCACACACTACCTGTGCTGTACTTGGCCCAGATTCCAAGTTTGTGCCAGTGTTTCCAATATCTATAACAACCTGGAATTTGATCACTGACAATGTAAATGTCATTCTCATGCTGAGTCACTTCAAGTCCTTACATCCTCCATGAGGTTTCCTTTGCTTGTCCCACCCCCCAGGGGGTCTCTGCAGTTCTTGACTGTATCATGCAGAAAATCACTTCATCATACACATTGCACTTCTTCTCCACTGTTTTATATTTATGCCATTGCTACAGCTGGGCTGAAAACTCCATGAAGGATGGAATCTTGATGTTACTCCAACGTGAGTCTCTCATTTCTTACTCTGAGACCTTGAATGGGACATCCTCACCCCACTCCACTTTAGCACTCTATGCCTCCATTTCCTCATCAGGAAAATAAAGGTGTTCCACTATAAGATTAGACTAGATAATCTTCAAATTTACCTGCAGCTGGAACAATCTATGGCTCTTTCCATGAGACAGCTCTCACCTCACCTTTATAAGGCTTCTTCTAGTGCAAAACTGAGCTCATTTTGGATCAAAATTCATGTGCACCCCAGCTCCGCCTCTGTCTTAGTACTCTGAGAGAATAACGCAGTCTATTTTGCAGACCCTGTCACTGTTCTAATACATAATATCCTATTATTCTTCCGAAATGGAAGATTAAGTTTCCCAGCATGTCTGACTGAAGGCCCAATATCACCAAATACATAACCATTTGCCTGCAATTCCCCTGGGGAAGGTTATTAACAACAACTTAGTCCCTGATAAATGACTATGTTTCCAAGGTAGTGGTTTATATCAAGGTTCCTAAATACATATCATTTAAATTTACCCAGACAGCCATGTGTCAAATGAACAGCAATTGATGATTAAAAACACTCATTCTTAGGCAAGAGACTGCTGTGCAACTCCTGGTGTGCTGAATCATTGATTTGCTTTAAACATACAAGTGTATTTAATAATCAATACCCACCTCCCATTATCTTATTAAAAATTGCTTATAGTGTTGCTGAGGAAGAAGAGTGGCTCATTGGTTGTCACCTGCAACCCAGAAACATACCTAGTGACATGGGGTTAAGAGTTGCCAAAGCCTCACAGAATGTCAAGGTTAGAAAGAACCTGAAGTTCTTCTAGGGAAAGTCCCCATTCAGTGACCAAATGCCTTCTACTAGCATCCTCACAAAAACAGTCACATGGCTGCTTTCACCTACCTCCAAGCAGGGAACACTAGCCACTCCAGGCGGGATTGCCTCCCGAATGTGACAGTTCTCCAGTCTTTCTTTTCTTTTTTTTAAATTAATTTTTATTGGAGTATAGTTCCTTTACAATGTTGTGTTAGTTTCTCCTGTACAGCAAAGTGAGTCAGTTATACACATACATATATCCACTCTTTTTTAGATTCCCTTCCCGTTTAGGTCACCACAGGGCAGAGTTCCCTGTGCTACACAGCAGGTTCTCATTAATTATCTATTTTATATATAGTAGTGTATATATGTCAATCCCAATCTCCCAATTCATCCCACCTCCCCTTTCCCCCTTGGTAACCATAAGTTTGTTTTCTACGTCTGTGACTCTATTTCTGCTTTACAAATAAGTTCATCTGTACCATTTTTCTAGATTCCACATATAAGCAATATTATATGCTGTTTATCTTTTTCTGAGTTACTTCACTCTGCATGACAATCTCTAGGTCCATCCATATTGCTGCAAATGGCATTATTTCCTTCTTTTTTTATGGCTGAGTAATATTCCATTGCATATATGTAACACATCTTCTTTACCCATTCCTTTGTCGATGGACCTTTAGGTTGCTTCCATGTCCTGGCTACTATACATAGTGCTGCAATGAACCCCAGTCTTTCTTTAAAGAGTGTTTCCCTGTGAGCTTCCTTCCCTTGGGCCTAGTCCTCCCCAGCTCAGAATTAGGAACCAACTTGTGATGGTTAATTTTATGTGTCAACTTGACTGGGTCACAGGGTGCCCAGATTAAATGTTAGTTCTGGGTGTGCTCGTGAGTCTGCTTCCAGGTGAGATTAGCATTTGAATCAGGGGAATCAGTAAAGCGGACTGCCCATCCCAACGTGGATGGACATCATCCAATCTCTTGAGGGCCTGCATAGAACAAAAGGAAAAGGAAGGGGGAATTTACCACATTTTTCCTGCCTCACTACTGAGTTGTGACATCTTTGCCTGCTCTTGGACTGAGATTTACACCATCAGCTTCCCTGGTTCTCAGGCATTTGGACTCATATTAAACTATATCAATGGCTTTTCTGAGTCTCCAACTTGTAGTATCAGATTGTGGCACCTAGCCTTCACAATCATGTAAGCCAATTCCTCATTTTATATATATGTAAAATTATATGTATTTAATTATATAAATAATTATATATAATACACATATAATTTTATAGGTAATAAACCAAATACGTATATATATTTGGTTTATAATATGTAGAATTATATATATATATATATATATATATATATATATATATATATATATATATATCTTATTGGTTCTGTTTTTCTGGAGAGTATTGACTGATACACACCTCTAACTGAAAAGGAAAGATGGCAAGGGAGGAAGAGTTTATCTATTTATGGAGCATCTATTATATTTTATTCACATCATATATATTATCTTAATAATTTGTGAGTCACTATAACAGCATGGTTAGAGCATGTCATTGGAATTACACAGACCTAGGTTTAACTGCCAGCTCTCCACCATAATCATTTGTGATCCTTGGCAAGTTATATATATCCATAAACTCAGTTTTTACACCTGTAAAACAGATTATATTTATCTCACTTGATGACTGAAAAGATTATCTAACATTATGTATAGAAAATATAGACTGCTCAATGCAAAGTAAATGCTCAAAACGTGGCTATTTTAGTAATCGTAGCAGTAACATCGAACCACACAATAAGGCATGCACACACAATAAGGCGTGTTTCCATTCTGTGAAGGTAGCTGTAATGTCTCATCAGAGTCCTCTCTGCTCTAGGTTTACCACCGCCATCGACCTCAGCTCAGTCTTGCATGTGGAAAGTCTACTCTCTGTCAGTATCCCACCGGCCGCCTCTGACCGTCCTCTGGGGCAGAGACGAACTTTCGCTGGACACAGGCCACTGGAGGGACTAACCAGCATGAATGGAAGTGTGTGTACCAGATACAATGGCTACAAGCCCCCACTGCCTGTACCACCACATCATCTGAAGTTCTGTGAAGGTCCTCCAGCATTGGTAGACATAACGTGAATAAGTCAGTAAAAATGTTGAACACGTGTGAATAAAGGAATCAATCAACCAACTGATGAAGCAATGGGTGGCTGAGCTAAGGAAAACAAACAAGAAGGATATGAAAAGAAAATAACATGAGTGTTCTCAGAAGCCTGAGTGGAAGGGTGAAGGGTTAAGCTGTCTTGTTTTCACCTTCCCAGTAAAGGAAGGAGCCCAGTCACCTTGTGTCCTGGACATCTTGCCTGGAGACCAGGAATCTCAGGAGTTTACTTGCTTCTCAAGCTGAGGCTGCTCCACCTGATGGGAGAAAACTAACTGTCCTCCCGTTTCCCTTATTTGCCTCCTACTCTCATACAATCAACCTCATTCTTACATCTCCCAGCTTCTTCTCCCTGATGACTCCTCCTTTAGGCATGGGATGGATAAACAGTCCATTCTCAGTGCTTTCCATGAGCCCCTGCTCTCAGCACCTTCTACCTAAAAGGTGGTGTCGAGGTCCAGAACTACATAAGGCCTCAATTTGCTATAGTCTTGACTATACTTCTAAGCTAGGGACAGAGGTTTCCTGCTTTTTCAGAAATCAGGCACAGTTTTGAAGACCCAAGGAGAAAAATTTAATTGATTTTGTTAGCCAAGTAATTTTCATTTAGAACTGGAAGAGGTGAATCTGACTCACTTGGTTGTAACATTTTCTCTGTGTAACCCTCTCCTCTCTGCTCCCTTCCCAATTAGTACTTGGTGTTTACTCTGTGCATCTTTTGTGAAAGCTCTCTACTGCAGGGAACCCCTCCCTGAGGCTGGGCGACAGGAAAAGATGCCTGAAGAGTCAGCCTCTGTTGTAGCTCTCTATGGTGGGAGCTGATTCATTCCATGATTGTGAATGGATCATTATAAACTCAACATAATGAAAGTTATTACCTAAGAGGTGATGGATTTGGGGAGGTTTTCTAGGGTAAATTATTTGCAGTATATAGTATTGCAACAATTAAGCTAAAGTGATCACAGAAATGTTGCACTTGACTGGTACAGTTTTCTTTCTCTCTTCCTTCTTTGTTTTTTTCCTTCCTTCCTTCCTCTCTCCCTCCCTCTCTTCCCTCCTTCCTTCCTCCTTCACTTATTTTCCTTTTTTCTGTTTTCATCATATGTTTCATTGAATATTTAAATTGCTTGGTGTTTCAAATTCTTTGTTAAAGACTCTGACACCTGGGTAGTGTCTTTAGAACTGGATAAAACACACACGTGCACACACACCTCACAACGGCACTTAACTTTTAAGGTTTGCACGTTCTAAGAGAAGCTTCATACCATTACATCCTCCCATTACCTTCTGGAATATTAATGAGAGGAACATTCAGTGGTAGCAGTCAGGTAGAAGGGGCAGGATTCACAGCTGTCTGGAGCCTCTGTGGCCACAGTACTGTCTAGATACTCTCTGCTCTGTCCCGATCTATAAAATGTGGTTCTTTCTTCAAGGCCAGAGACAGAGCAATTAGGACAGATCATTTGGCCCAGAAACCACTTCTTGCTTTTAACCTGTCATGAAGAGTGGAAAGCTCTAATAACTGGCAATAAATACAAATCTGGTCAGGTAGCATTGGGCACCAAGGAATAGTTTGGAGCATCCATTTGATTTCTTATGTCAAACATTTTCTTGAAGACATCTTGTTCTATCAAGAAACTCTTTACCCCATTGAGAGAAACAGATATAAGAGATAAAGAGAGGGAAGCAAACCCAGCAGTATGAAATCTTGATTCTAAAGGCAACTTTGTTCTGAACCCCTGGTTGCCTTCCCACCATTCAGGCCATCTGTCCTACCCCTCTTCTGTCTTCACTCCCAACTTTGTCTTGTCTCACATCTAGTCTTGCCCACCCCCCAAAGGCTGTCCTCCCAGATAGAATATGCTTCTTATACATTTGCTAAAATCCTTCCCTTCAGTTACTCATAAACCTTTCTTCAAGGTCATGTTGACATTTATAGCAATCCAGACATGCAAATCTCCCCTTGGATAGAACATCTACTTTCCCTTACAATAAATAAGTAGATGGGTAAGTAGATAGATAGATTTGGATTTATATTACATTGCATGTAGGAGTATATAGGCATGTAATCCAGGACACTTTTGGTTGCAAGTGATAGAAACTAAATTCACAGCAGCTTAGGTCAGAAGAAGACATTATTGGCTCTTTCAGCACTGACAAGGACAGCATCAGAGAAGGGAATCTAGAGAAGCTGGATGTACTGATTCAAACACTGAAGATACCTTTGCTATTTCTATTCCTCTCTCTCCACATCTACCTCATCCTTTCCATGCCAGTTTTCTCCAAATGGCAGGAAACAATCATTCCTTCATTTATTCTTCCAACAATACAGTAAGTCCCCTATCTACGAACCTACAAGTTGCAAACTTTCAAAGATGTGAACGTCCCATGTAGTTTCCAAAAAAAAAAAAAAAGATGTGAACACGCGTTTGCATGTCCAATCATGTAAGTTAGTTCATATGTCTGGGGTACATTGTCACATGTGTGCATCCTCTACAAGTGGTTGTGCTTTCGTGTACTTTACTGTACAGTACTGTGTAGAGTACAGAAGTACAGTATCTTTATTTCAAGCTAGATCTGCAAGAGGATGACTTCACTGAACTCCTTGCTGTGTAACATGAGGAGCTTACTAATGAAGACCTGATGGAATTGGAGGCCCAGAGAAAGGATGAAGAGAGATAAGAAGAAGAAGAAGTAACAGAAGAGCTGAAGAGATTCACATTGCAGGAAATGGCAAGGGGATTTTCTTTATTTGAGGAGGCACTGTTAGTTTTTGACACACAGGACCCGAACGCAGAATGGTACACGAAGGTTGCAGCAGCTGTTCAGAATACAATCCATTGCTACTGTGTCATCTATGATGAGAAAAAAATAGCTACTACCCAGACGTCACTGGATCGTTTTTCAAGAGGGTAGATAGAATTGAATCCAGCAAGGAACCAGAACCTGTGCCAACAGTGTCAGGTGTGAGTGAAACTGCAGCTTGTCCTCCGTCTCCTATTGCTGATGATCCTTCAGCTCTACCATCTCCCACCTCCTTCCCTCCTCCAGTCAGTAACCCTTCTTGCCTGTTCACTCGATGCCAGTCCCTGTATGCCAGCTATTGTACTGTACTACTGTGCTTTTCAAGGTACTGGACTGTAAGATTAAAAATGCTTTCTTTACTCTTTGTGTTTGTTTTTTATGTATTTGTGTGAAAAGTATTATAAACCTATTACAGATAATAGGTTTATAGGTAATAATACTATTACCTATAAACCTATAGTACAGTACTATATAGCCAATTGTGTAAGTTGGGTACCTAAAGTAACTTTGTTGGACTTAAGAACTCACTCTCGGAACGGAACTTGTTCGTATGTAGGGGACTTATTGTATGGCAGGCACTGTATGAGGCACTGAAAATACATTAGTGAATAAAACAAAGATCTCTGCTCTGTAGAGCTGAATTCTAGTGGTCCTCAATAGCTGCCAGTTCTACTGTTTTAGAGTCAACACACACACACCTGCCCTCACGACTAAGAAACGCACTTTTCTGGTCATATGTTCAAAATCCTACAGGACAGCTGTGGTTGCTCAGGTGTGTATCAGATATCAGACCAACTATATCAATCTAAAAGGATCTCCAATCTAAAAGTGTCCAGCGGATATGACAGTTCCCATTTAAATCTTCCAGTTAAAGTAGGAGAAGAAGCATTTCTTAGAAACAGGGGGAAACTTTTGGAGCTATCTGTATATTAGTATGTCTGCTCAGCTATCCCCTTAGAAATAATTTCCCAAAGGGCAGACTTCAACTTCTCCACATTTTGAAAAGACCTTGTGATTTCCACCTCCTTGTGCTGCATTGAGGCATTATAGCTTGTGCTGCCGTCCTTGCCTGTACGGAGTGTCAACCAGAGAGAAGAAGCATAAACTCTGTGGCTCTGTCTCCTTCATGTATATTCTTGAACACTGCTTGACTGTAAACATGATGTCACATTCTGTCCACTCTGGGGGAAAAAAAAAACATTCTGGTATGTGTTGCTAACATGAAGTGTGCAAAAGAAAAGAAATAGCTAGGGATGTTGAACAATAGGACAAAGAGCTGAAAGCAGGACTCAGTGACCAAGAAAATAAGACAAATTAATTGAGAGGCAAGGAAAATCCTGCAGGTAGAGGTATCTGAGGTCCTAGCCAGGTGTACAGGGCAGACAATATTGAGCACCTGTCACAGCGGCCCCTCATCGGTGGCTAAGGAACTTAGGGCAGTCTCCATATTGAGTAGAGTCAGAGGGGATGTATTTCCAGAGAGGGAGATACATGTTGGTAATGGACAAGACTCCAGGGATTTTAGAGAGACATTGAGGGATTACAAATTTTGTATGTCTTATGAAGCAATGCACTAGATCAGAAGGAGAACAGAATTCAAAGTCAGGCAATGTAAGGTTAAGTTCTGGCTCTGCCATTTGTCCCCCAAAGGAGATGGATGAACATATCTGTTTTATAGTTTCCAGAACTGTAAAATAAGTATAATACTATACCCACTCTCTCTACCTCACAGGATTGTTGTATTTCCTGTAAGAAAAAATAAAGTCTTCAAACTGAAGCTGGCCACATCTTGATGTTGCATCTACCCTGTGCCCGTCACTAAGCCCCAAATAAAAAAGGGGATATTGAAGAGGTACATAAAAGTTGGAGGGAAGCCTACAGTCCTCAGGAAGAAACCCCAAATCCTCCACAGGCATTAGAATAAATTTTTAAAGGCACAACCAGCATATGGAAAATGAAAAAAAAAACCTTGGGCTTTTCCAGGAATATCTTCCTATGACATACCACTTTGGAGACATTGCATTACTTCACCTGGGCTTTACCTGTCTCCTTCCACACACCCTTCTAGAGATGGCTGCATGTCATGACAAGTCAAAGTGATTTCTTCATATGCTGTACACAGCTCATAAAATACTTCGGGATTCTGAGAGAGGAAAGGCACTAAAAATATATATTATTACTCCATATAAATTTTAAAAATCTTCCTGGCAAGGTAACAGCATTTGATCCATTTTCAATTTCTTGGCAGCCTCAACACTCCTAGGGTTTTTGGTTTTCCCATTATATGCTGTAGCAGACAGGTTAGCTCACACATGAGCAGAAGCATTGGAGGCCTACTTCCTGTATAGAGTGAGGGGTGATGTCACTATCGGTTCCACCGAGAAAGACTGCAGTTGGAGCCAAGCTCATTCCCTTTTAGTATGCAGTGTCAATTCTCAGAGTTAAACATAGTCCACTCTGATGTCTTTTAATGAAATAAAGTTTCACCAGAGCAATAATGGAAAACAGATTGTATGGGACTCTAATACCATTCAGTGGTTGCAACCCGCACCTGCACTTTCATGGTGAGTGTGTTGTTGAATTGGATTTGATAAATATCAGAAGAATAATGGCACATGTGGGTTGCTCATGGCTATGGTGATTGACAGCTGTCAAATGCAGTGACAGATCGGGCTGTCTTTCAGGAGAAACATAATTCATAGACCTCACTGCAGGTAGATGGATGGTGCATACAGACTAGAGCTGGATCTCTGGGCATTTATTCTCTGAAATTCCAATGGGGAGTATGCACTTGTATAAATGTCCAAGTCAATCCCTTTACATACTGTATATCCAATTACCTCTTTTCTACCTACTGAACTTCCATCTAGCTAACAGCTGGACCTCCATGTCCAACCTACTTGAGTAACTATATAGAGAAGCTTCACATCCGTGGACTTCTTTACTGCATGTCAGCCTCCTTATTTGTGCTATTTTACTCTCAACTCACTGCATCTGCCTATCAATTTTTGTTTTTGTTGTCATTGTTCTCAGGCTACTGCAATAAGTCAGAATTTAGATTTCTCTTGCCCAGAAGGATTCCTGGGTGTCCTGAGTTCCCATTCAATTTGAGTTATTCTCTTTCCCTCTAGGCCAGGTATGCAACCAAGTGCACAAGGAGGTTTATCACAGATCATAAATCAAAGCTCAGCTTAAATAGGAGGAGGGCAAGGGGAAGATGGGAAAGGAGTTAAAGAACAGAAGAAAATGCCCATGCCCATTGTTTCGGGTTCAGAGACTTTTCAGATGATGTACGCCTAATTGGAGAATATCTTTATTTAAAGGATAAACATGCAAATCACCTTTATTTTAAAATTTCTGAATCCTTTAGTCTTGTAAGCTGCTGGGTGCTAAGAGCAGACTGCTTACCAATTTTTTGGGAGGAATTGCCTCTTGGGGTGATTGTCAATCAATCTCAGGGGAACGGAGTTATCCACTACGTTCCCAGATCTGTCAATCTCCAGCAGCAATTTGACATTAAAAATTAGGAGGTCAAAAAAAAATTAGGAGGAAAAGAAAATCTGTAAAGTAATATGGTGAATCTCTGCTTTGGCATTTTCTGTTACAACGTTTCTGAGTAGACATGTTAAATCTCAAAAAACCCTATACTATTTTTTTTAAATGCTAAGAATTTGACTTCTTGGGACTCTTGATGAATGTACCTCTAGGAACACATGAAGAGCATATATTTTTATAATTCAGTAATGGTTAAAAATAAGTCAATCCGATTCCATTTCAAATTTCTTAAAAGCTTAGTGGTTTCATTAATTGAAATCAGGTCAGTCTTATTTCAGACCCTAACATATTTTCTGTGGCTCTTCTGGGAAGATTTCCAACCAGACTGCCCTCTTTTTAAACAAACTACTCTTTAGTAATATCATAAATCATTCTTCATTTTTATTATTATTAGTATGTTCAATAATAATGCACACAGTGCTTTTTTATTCCTCAAAGTTTCCTCTCATACTTTATCTCAGTTTAATCTACTAGCAGCTCTAGGAGATGGAGAATCTATCATTACTCACTTTGCAGAGGAAAGGAAAGTAAGTACAAAGCTATTACGTGACACCTAATGACAAACAACTAGTTAGTGGTGAAAATGAGACTTGAAACCTCAAAACTTGACTCCCAATACACATTTTTAACCTTACGTCAGGAGAGCTCATAAAATACTGGCATAGGGACAGAAAAGAGAGTGAGTATCTCAGCTCCATAAAAGTATATGGACAATACTGTGCATACTCCCTATGGGGCGAGGATAAGCACCAATGAGCTACATGCTGCTGCTAGTCCTTTTCCAATCATCAGGGGAAAATGTATTCCTAGAGAAAGAAAGGCTGGTTATCAGAAAGTAGTTCTCAGTTCTTACTCAATCCACCTGCAACTACTTTTCCACAACTAGGAGCCAAATGGAGACAATTATTCAGAAAACTGAGATCAAAACTAGGGGAGTGTATATGTACAGATGTTTATTTAATAAATATTTTGGAGAAATTATTGTGAGCCAAAAATCTTACTGAGCCCTATGAGACTTCAAAAGTAAAACAGAAAGAAAACAGAGAAAATCCTCAAGGCATTTTCAGTCTAAGACACAATAAATTGGAAAGAATGAGTTAACCTCTTTTGCACTTTTATTTCTTTATCTGTAAGATAAGAATAATAAAAGCTGCAAGGGCAAGCTAATATATTCCAAATAATACACAACTGATCAATATCTATGTGGAGTTTCTTATCAGGTACAACAATTTGTAGGTGCTTCCTGTAGAAGCTCCTCTCAACATTCATCCCATCCTTAACCACATGGTTAGATGCAAACACACCCTCGCTCATGAGTCACCAGACAAAAATCATATTCCTGGCAAAGTGTCTGGATATGCTGATTGGTAGTACTGGCTTTCTTTTTTTCTATCCTTTATATGCTATAATTTCTTTGTTAGCAGAAACCATACCTGTACATGGCAGGTAAACAATAAAACTTTGTTGAATGAATGAATGCATGAACAAATGAATCTCTAAGCCCTTCAATATATTTTGGTGCCTGAATTAGTATGCCAGATCTTGATGGCAAAATGAATATGAATATGAATCAGTACAAAGGCATTCTAAGGGAGTGAGAATTATCTGCAAAGAAAGGAAGAGATATAAAACTGCCCAGTAAGGCCTTTAAAGAGGTGAATAAGGGGGCTTCCCTGGTGATGCAGTGGTTGAGAGTCCGCCTGCCGATGCAGGGGACACGGGTTCGTGCCCTGGTCCTGGAGGATCCCACATGCCGTGGAGTGGCTGGGCCCGTGAGCCGTGGCCGCTGAGCCTGCGCATCCGGAGCCTGTGCTCCGCAACGGGAGAAGCCACAGCAGTGAGAGGCCCGCGTACTGCCAAAAAAAAAAAAAGAAAAAAGGCATATGCACTAATTTCATCTCTTAGAAATAGGAATAGAATCAGCTATGACCCTGAAAATCAATAACCTGACTTTGTTAGGAATTAGATTTTATGTTAGAGGAAGATAGAGGATAGCTAACTATAAGTTAATTCTCCATCGTGGTACCATTTTTCCATCTGAACTCTTGATTGGAGCCTGTATTCTCAAGGGAGTGATGTTCAGAGCTTCAGAATTGGGTCACTACCCATCACCATCATTAGTCAGGAATGAGTGAGGACACACTGGGAATTCAATGAAAACTACAGTCTCAAAATTGAAATAAGATAGTGTACCGTGGGTCCTAGGGGAGACAGCATCCTAAATTGGACAGGTTGTGTGTGTCTCTGAGGTTGCTTGAAGGAGGTGCAAACAGTCTTATTCTTGTGAAAATGCAATGTAATTAATCCATCTTAAGGGTGATAGGCAACCATGAACAATTAGTAGATGGGATATATTTATATGAATTATAAACATGATAAAACTAATCAAGATTTACAGGTACTTCCACTGAGGGCATACACTGTGGTATCAGGGGTTTTATTCTGCTGGTTGCCTCATTGAACAGAAGTGGAACTTCCCTAAAAATTAGCCATGATTTTCTGGCTAAACAGCTCTCACTAACAAAATCACATAACATGCTTCTGGACAAATTATTTAGAACTTACACACTCAGATGACACTTATCCCCCAAGGCTGTCCAATTCTGGAGTTGTGTACTTATTCATATACACCAATATTGCTCAAGCAATACTTGGCTCTCCTCATTAGGCTCTACCTTGAAGACAAGACAAGAAACATGTGGGAAAAAAAAATCAGCCTCGTTGCTGTTAGGCTGGTTATATCTCATAGGAGTTCACATCCTAGTTTTACTCTCTAGGCCAGAAATCTTATGCTAAGTCAAGCAGGTAAGAGTCACCAGTATAACTCACACAAATGTAAACATAGACCATACGTAGAAAACAATGTACTGTCACTGAATGCAAAAGAGTATGAGATGTAAATCTCTTAGAGATGATATGACAATGATCAAGCCTTGGACTTAGATACATCTAATGCCACAAGGCTAGTACTTTGTGATGTTTGTCATTCTATCTCTAGTATCTAACAGAGTCTCAGCCATAGAAGGTATATAGTTCAGAATTATTGAATTGTTATTTTTCCTAGGTACTGCTTTTTTGTCATTTATGACTTCCTGGGACAAAAATACTTTCAGTTTCTTTTTGCCTCTTGTTGTCCCCACTTTCTTCTATCCCCTCTGGTGACAGGCGCTTCTTCCAAACCAGAAAGTGCATTAAATAGACACACAGGAAAGGAGAGTGCATTTACTTATACATGGCAAAATTCGGTGAGACTTAAAGTAGTGTGAACTGTGTAATTGCCTAGCTAGAAATCTAATGGAGGTATAAATGGAATTCTGTAACAAGATATTCATAAATAATCTATGAAATGGAATCTTGAAAATGGAAAGATTCTGATTTACATATACTTTATAAATAATATCAAATATTATGATTCAAGAAATTAGAATGAAGTTTCAGTGATGTGTCTTATTCAGCTTCATCTACTCATACAAATTAGTTATCAGGTCTTTACTGACTGCTTTCTCAAGCAATCCAACGCTGAATTAGATGCTCAGGAATTTCTCCTTGCCCGAAAGAATGCAATGTTTAGTTAGCCAAAATATCTGAACTTTATGCAGACTGTCCTTATGTATCATTAACTTACACACGGCCAAGATAGAAGACAATTGTCCACTTTATCAAGCAATATCTTTATCAGGATATTTAAATAGGATCCATGTGTGAAACCTCATTATTCTTTGGCGGAGGGAGCAAGAAAGAAAAGAATAAATGCAGGAGTAAAATAATCAATAGACATAACCATTCCAGGCATTTTTCACTGATCTAATTTCATTGGTAATGAAGCCTGAGACAGTTTATCCCATGAGCTCTGTTTCAGTAGTGTGATAACAGAAAATAGACAAAAATGAGAGGCTTGAGATAGGTGTAAGTAGGTCATCTTCCCAAAGGAAACAACTCCAGTCTTCCACCTAGCTGATGGTAATTAGTACTATTCAAAATAATTGTTTAAACCCCCAAAATAACTGAAGCTTAGAACTTCTTGAGAAAATAGGAAAGGCCCAGAGGTTCAGGACTCAGGAGGAGCGTCCATGTCCACCTTTCCCAGTTCTTTAGTCATGCCCGTTGGTCTGCAGAATTTAGTTGTTTATAGGAATCCAAAGTTCTTGAGTAATAATAAAAATACTAGCTCATATGTATTGAATTATTACAATGTACTGTATAAAAATATAGATGAATTATTATATTTAATTCTCAAAACAGTTTGAGAAATTGTAATCACTGTTTTACAGATGAGGAAACTGAAGCTAGAAGGGGTAGTCATCCAAGGCCACTATAATAAAAAGCAGAGCTAAGATTTTAAACCTAGATCCTCCTAATGACAAAGTTGGTGCTTTTTACCTTGTGGGTATTGTCTCAAGTCATATGCCTTTTATATAGTGGAATCATTATCCATCAAACTCCTGGAGTAGCAAAGCCTATATAGAATTATATTATTTTCTTATATGCTCCTATGATATCAAACTGGTAGCCTGGTAAATTAAGTAACACATGCTTTTTTGCCCCTATTGGTCCCCATAGAGACACCATGTATACAAAGACAAACTCCTGGGGAGGATTCCTGCTTGTATTTCACTAAAAGAGTTATACCAGGTATCAAATTTTCTTGTTGGTATGAAAACTATATTTCTTCTCCCCTCTTAATGACAGTTGATGTTCTTAGTGTATGTAAAAAGTTTAAGTTACCAAGCTATCAACAGAACTCTAATGATTATTATCAAGAATCTCACTGAACACCATTAAGCCATGCCAGAGTTGGCTGCATTTCCATAGAGGGAATCAGTTCATGACTAAGGGAATAATTGTGCAAACAGGATTTCAAAAGATGCGAAGAAAATTCACATAATTCCACAAGCTCAATATTCTTCAGACATTTTGGATTTTGGTCTCTTGACCAACAATTTCAATTGCACTTAAAAAAAAAAGTCCCATAATTACCATATGTGATCAGTTCATAGCCCTTTGGCCACATTCTCTTTTAGGAGTTTCTGCACGTCTTAGGCTGTAGGTGAGCCAGCTAGCAATATGACCATCCTATAGGAATCTCTTTCAAGATCTATGGACTCTAAAATGTTGGCTGTAGCCCAGATGCTTTTCTGAGAGGACTTACACACGCACCCATTGTTGTAGGTGCTATATTGAGCCACCCAGATCCCACATCAGGAATAATTTATTCCGCTATTTGCTGAGAATGCATTCAGAAGGACCCTCAGCCATCAGCTCTCTTTTGTGATTACCTCAGCTTGACTAAAGAAAACTTCTTTGTCTAAAGTCACACCTCCTTCCAGACATTGAAGCCCAGTGACTCATTAGTCAACATCAATCTCACTTTCCCTTGTCCCAGCTAGGCATCCAAGACACTAGAACTGCTGATAGGGTCAGTAGGGAAAGAAACTGGGACTGCATCCCAGCTCAACTTTTCTCTCTACCCAGTTCTACATTCTTGCCTACTTTCCACAGGTGCTGATCTCAAGAGTGCTCCCTAATTAAAGTCTTGCATGCTAATTTCTGCCTTGTACTTGGCTTCCCAGAAAACCCAACTGGTCATACCTGCACTAACAGAATTTAACAACCTTTTCTCTCTAAGATTCTTACACGTTAATAAGCTATGGAAACCAATGGCAAAGGGATATGAAAGGGAAGCTACCAGGAAATGTAAAGACAGACAGCTCATCAATTAGCAAAGGAACACTTTCACCCCTTGGGTTGCCCAAATGCACTGTCATTCAAAAAATTTGAATTTACAGGTAGACCATCACTAAGATTTTAATTTAAAACTAAAGTACTCATGACATGTCTCAATCCATACCAGGTGAGAAAAAAAAAATCTATAATGGAGAGTCATAATTTGGGGGAACAGAGGAGACAGAGAAGGTAAAACCGCTGTCAGCACTCTTCCTGCTATATGACACTGAAGCAAAGCTATCAGACTCTAGAATGCAACCTCCCCTCCTCCCACCTCCCAGGTCTATGACTCCATTCCAGTTTTTGGTCTTCGAAGATAGCCAGCAGATACAGGATTGGCTGAGCAGTGTGATAGCGTTAATGGATCCTGTCAAGCATTCCAGCATCTTCTTACTATTTGTAAGTACTTGATTCTTCCTCAGGAGCAAAGCACTGAGAAGTCAAGATAATAATGCATCAGATAGGAGGCATATAAAAAAAGAGACGTTAACATCCTAAGTAGAGGTAGCATTCTGTATTGCTCAATAAAATTAATTATTTTCCTTTCCACAGCTCCATTTTTGTTACTCCAGTTGTAAGAAAGCATAGTATCTGCTGTCATTGCTTATTTGGAAAACTATGTCAAGTTATTTCATACAAATAAGACAGTGTTCTTTCATAAGGCAATATCGGTTAAAGTTCAAGTAATGCCTAATGTGATACATTTGTTTTAAATGACCAACAGTTTCAGGTAGTCCAACCATGGTATGCAATGTAAACTCCAGGATCTAGCATGCTACAAAATGCCAAAGCAGCTACAAAGACAGAGATTCTGCATCTTTATTGAGGAAGGAGAAGGGTATAAGGCTTTGGAAGCCTTTGGAAACAGGAGAGAGAGTGGAACTGAGTAACATTTAGCAAATGAAAACCACGGAATTTTACAAATCATGAGGTTAATACTTCTGTCTTTTACTCAGTCATGGTAGGGAGGGTCTCAGTTCTCAAAAAGTTCAAGCTGTTTCACAGAACTATATTAAATGGTTTAGTTTCTCTGGGTTTCCTAATGGAGCCTTGATTAAATTTTCTTAAAGTGAGTTAATCTCTATAAAGATACCCTATTCTATCTTCTATGTCTCCTTTCCCATTGCATCTACTTTTGAATTTACTGGAATCTGGTTAATTCCAATTCTATATTAAGAAGACAGAATTACTAGAACTTGGCTTGGCAGCTTGCCTTTCATGCTGCAGAGCAATGGTTTCAAATTTGAGCATACCTAAGAATCATACCTTACCTGGCCCAACCCCCAGAGTGTTGATTCAGTAGGTATAAGATGCGTTTCTAACAAGTTTCCAGTTGTTGCTGATATAGCTACTCTGAGGAACAAACTGAAAACAACTACTGCAAAGGAAAAAGAGTCTGTCTAAGGTCTTTCCAGAATAGGTAAAGAGATGGTGGCATGGGGGTGCAAGGGTAAGGAGGTGATTCACTTTATTCAGTAAAAGTCTATGATGAAGAAAAAAAACCCTGAATGACAAAGGGCCTTGCACCCTTCCACAGGAGAAAAACCGATAAATGAAGTAGTGTCAAAGTGCCTAATGTGGTGCCTACTGTATAGTAGGTTCTCAATAAATGTGCATGGGGTGGGAGGGCAAGGAAAGACCAGGCACTATTGGTCAGTTCTTGTTGGCTCTTTTTGAAAGAGTTATTGTGTATTTTGTTTAGTTTTTGCAATAAAAAGGAAATTAAGAAAATGTGATTTCTCTCTAAAGAGAATGTGTGGGTGTAGAGGCAAAGGCACAAGGGTAGAAAACAAATAAGAGAAACTTGGTGAGTACAGTAACACAAATCAAAGGAAAACTGACCCCTCCTTTCCTCTGGTCTCCTGCTACAAACCAATATGGAGAAAATAAGCTAACAGAATAAACGGTGCAAAGTAATTTAGCGGCTTTGCAAAGTTCTTTAAGTTTTAATAACAGCAGAAACAACCCTTTTTAAAATATGAATTTCATCTTGCCTATGTGCCTTTAAGGGAGCATAACTTATTTATACTTTCTCCTTTCTTCTAATTTACTGACTCTTGCTATCTTGAGTGCTCTCCCTTTCAACTAGAACAATAGGGCTTTGAAAATGGATATGTAGTAACAGCAGCATTTTCAGTTCTCTCTATGACTCCTCATTATAAGGTTATTTTCTTGTGTTTTGAAATAGAAATGCTGCCTTTGATGCTACCATTTAAAGTTTCTTTTTTCTTTTTCTAAAGGAAGTGTCCCCTCCTTATTACCCAGCCTTGTCGCCTTGGCCCAATGTGGTAAAGAGAATTCTAAATAAATATTTTCTAATATGCCTTCAAGTACAACTTTTCTTTTCAGCGCAAATAGGATAATTGGGCAGAGGAGAAGAAAGCTGCACTGAATGCACTGTTTTAATGGGGCGACGAGTGTGATTTTTATTTGGCTGCTCTGATGTGGGTCTCATCATCAATTTCCAGGAGAGCCTGGGGAATTCACGAACAGCGTTTTAGTGATTGGGCTGTCTGCATTTGAATCTCAGCAGGGGCAAAGATTTGAGGCGCTCTTCTGACTAGAAAGATAGAATTAGTCTCTTTGTACATCTCATCTTTCCGGGGTGTTTTTGTACCTTTTTCTACTCCTCATGACTTATTCCCATTGTCCTCTTTCACCCAGTGCTGTGCATTTCCTAGAATTTCTTTCATTCTCTCCCTCTTTTCCCCAGTCTCAGTTCCTTTCCCTACCTCTGTTTTCCTCCATCTTTCTGTTTCTTCCTCTCTGTCCCTCTTATGTTTCTACTGACATATGGATCTGCTCAACTTGCTACCCAAGAGCTGCTTTTGGCCTCCTGACAACACAAGGTGCTACCATCCTGACAGGCAGCAAAAGGCAGGGGAAAGGCAAGCGTATGTTAATGTAAGGGAGTTTGGGGAATAGATAAGCTGTTGCCAGTTGCAGGCATAAGTCACTTAATTAAAAACCAAAACCTCTCAGCTCTGGTTGTCACTTGCCTCCTTTGAGAGCACAGTCATCCCTTTGGTGTCCTCGTGTTTGAGAAGCACCCATCTGGGCTCCTCTCGGCTCTGTGAAGTTTGGTCTAGTGTCTCCAGCTGACAGGTAACAGGCAAAGGAGGAAAAATGAAAGAGGAGCCTGGAAACAGTGGAAATTTCAGCTGCACATTATTGAAACACAGGCCAGAAACCAAAATATTGGCCTTGCTACATATCCCCAGGTTCTGTGCCTCCTAAGTGCTAGGCACAGTCCCCGACAGCGAGAAAGCCCAGAGAAATAAGAATGACCCCACCTATGCTCTTAGGGAGACTGTGTCATATTTGATGATGCAGATATATAAATACCCAGGGGCTTTATCATTCCCTATAGAGCATGGAAGCCTGAGTTCTACTTCCTTTTTCCAGTCTTTGCTCAAACCAAGCTCACACGGCCCTCAACACTCTCGTTTCCTTAAATTATCCCTGCCTCTTACCAAAAGGTGCTGACATGTGCAATTCTCTCCCCGCTTCATCTCCTTATTTCCTTCCTATCCTTCAAATCTTAATTCAAGCATTCCTCCCTTGTGTCACAGTGACAAATACATCCGTGGCTGCCTGAGCTTTCCTGTTTTAGCTCTGGAAGTCCTGAGTCCTAGGAACACCTCAGTTCCGTGCAAATCAGGATGACTGCTCATCCCAGTCAAATCTCTCGATGATAAACAATTTTTAAAATGACAGCTTTATTGAAATATAATTCTTGGACCACAAAATTCATCCTTTTAAGATCCAGTATTTAGTAAACACACAGAGTTGTGCTCCATCACCACTATCTAATTTTAGAATATTTTCATCAATCCTAAAAGAAACACCATACCCATTAGTAGTGACTCCTCATTTCTCCCTCCTGCCAGCCCTTGGCAACCACTAATCTACATTTTGTCTCTATGACTTTGCCTATTCTAAACATTTCAGACAAATGTAATCATACAACACGTGGCTTCTTGTGACTGGCCTCTTTCCCTTAGCATGATGTTTTCAAGGTCCATCCGTACTAGAGCATGTATCAACACTTCATTCCTTTTTGTGGCCAAATAATACTTCACTGTATGGATAAACCACATTTTGTTTCTTCATTCATAAGATGAATACTCATTTATATGGATGTGAATATTCAGTCAGATATTGAGTTGTTCTCATTTTTTGGATATTATAAATAGTTCTGTGAATATTTATGTACAACTTCTTTATGGACATATGTTTTATTTATCTTGGAAATACACATAGGAGTGAAAATTTTATGTCATATGATAATGCTATGTATAAGATTTTGAGGGTCTTCCAAAATGTTTTCCAAAGAGGTTGAATTATTTTACAATCTTGCCAACAAAGTATTGTTGGCAATTTTTCTATGTCCCCTTCAACACTTGTTATTTTCTGTTTTTATTTTGATATATTTTGTTTTAATTTTAGCAGTGCTAGTGGGTATAAAGAGGAATCTCATTGTGGTTTTGTGGTGCATTTCCTCAATGACTAATAAGGTTGAGCATCTTTTAATGTGCTAATTAACTTTTACATCTTTTTGAAGAAATGTCTATTTAGATTATTTGATTATTTTTAAAATGAGCTTTTTATTATTGTTGCCATCTAATATATATATATATATATATATATATATATATATACTGGATACAATCCTTAATCAGATATACAATTTGCAAATATTTTCTACTGTTCTGTGTATTGCTTTTTAACTTTCTTGATAGTGTCCTTTGAAGAACAAAAATTTTTAATTTTGATAAAGTCCAACTTCTTTTTTCTTTTACTGCTTCTGCTTTTGGTGTGATATCTAAGAATGCCTAATCCATTAGTCACAAAGATTTATTTTATTCTTTATTCTAAGTATTTCATAGTTTTATCCCTTATATTTATCTCTATGACACGTTTTGAGTTGATTTTTGTGCATGCTATGAGGTGCCTATCACATGTATGTGCCTATCGCATCTTTGGCATGTGATATCCAGTTGTTTCTGCATCATTTGTTGGAAAGTCTTTTCCTTACCCACTGAAAAGTCTTGGCACCCTTGTCAAAAATAAGCTGACCACAAATATTAGAGTTTATTTCTGGACTATCAATTATATTCCATTGATCTATATGTCTATCCTTATGCCAGTACCACACAACCTGGGTTATTTTATCTTTGTAGTACCATTTGAAATGAAGTGTGAATCCCTAAATTTTTCCTTCTTTTTCAAGATTGTCTTGGCTCCTCTGAGTCATTGCACTTTCCCATGAATTTTAGGATCACCTTGTCATCTTCGGCAAGCTGGGGATGGTTGATTGTGTTAAATTGGTAAACCACTTTGGGGAGTATTCTCATTTTAACAATATTAAGTCATACAATCCATGACTTCCATTTATTACATGTTCTTTAATTTATTTCAACAGTTTGTAGTTTTCAAAGTATAAGTTTTACACTGATTTTCTAGCATTTATTAAGTATTTGATTCCTTTTAATGTTATTGTAAAGGAATTGTTCTTCTTAATTTCATTTTTGAATTGTTCATTGCTAGTGTATAGAAATAAAATTAGTTTTTTTGTATATTGATCCTGTATCTGCAATATTATTGAACTTATTATTTCTAATAATTTTTTGTAGATTCTGTATGATTTTCTATATAAGAAATTATGTTGTCTGTGAATAGATAAAGCTTTACTTCTTCCTTTCCAAACTGGATGCCATTTATTTCGTTTTCTTGTCTAATTGTCCTGTCTGGAACCTCCAGTACAGTATTGAATGTAATGGTGAGCATGGACATCCTTATATTGTTCCTATCTTAGGGGGAAGATTTCAGTTGCCATTGAATATGATGTTATCTGTGGATTTTTCATAGATGTCCTTTATTGAGATAAATAAGTTCATTTTAATCCTAGCTTCTTCAGTGTTTTGTCACAAAGAAGTGTTATGTTGTGTCAAATGGCTTTTATGGATTTATTGAGATGACCACGTGGCTTTATTGTTTTATTCTATTAATATAGTATACTACATTTACGTATTGAATTTTGTATGACAACAATCTTACATTCCTGGGATAAATCTCACTTGGTCATGGTGTGTAATCCTCTTACTATGCTGTTGGATTCAGCGTGTGAGTATTTTATTGAGGATATTTGTGTTTATGTTCATAAGGGGTCATAGGTTGTTATTTTCTTTACTTGTGATGCCTTTGTCTGGGTTTGGAACCAGGATAATACTAGTTTCATGGAATGAGTTGGGAAGTGTTCATGTCTCCTTGAATTTTGGAAGAATTTGCAAAGCACTTATGTGAATTCTTCTTTAAATGTTTAATGAAATTTACCAGTGAAGCCATTGGGACCAGGATGGTACTTTGTGGGAAGTTTTTGATTATTACTTCAATATTTTTACTTGTTATATATTTATTCAGGTCTCTATTTCTTGTGGGGTAACATTTAGCAGTTTGTGTGATTCTACACACTTGTGGTTCGCCTGTGGATTATCTATGTTGGCATAGAATTGTTCATATTATTTTCTTATAATCCTTTTTATTTCTATATGTATGATTAGTGGAAATGCCCACCTTCACTACCTACAATCTTTCTTGACTGTAGTGATTTGAACTCTCTTTTTCTCAGTCAGTTTAGCTAAAGTTTTGTCAACTGTATTGCTCCTCTCTAAGACAAAACTTTTTGTTTTATTTATTTTTCTCTATTATTTTCTATTCTCCATTTTTATTTATTTTTGCTCAGACCTTTATTATTCCCTTTCTTCAGCTTGCTTATATTTAATCAGCTCTTCTTTCTCTAGAGTCTTAGGGTAAAAGATCTTCTTTCTTAATAAAAGCACTTATGCTATGAATGTTTTTTCTAAGCACTACTTTAGCTGCATCTCTTAAGTTGATTCTATGCTGTGTTTTCGTTTTCATTCATATCAATTTCCCTTTGATTTATTTGTGATTCTCCAAACTTTTCTTTTGTTATTGATATCTTATTTTGATCCACTGTGGTTAGAGAATATATTTGGTATAATTTAATCCTTTTAAATTTATTAAGCTTTACTTTGAAAATAGTCTATAATGAAGAATGTTCCATGTGCACTTGGGAAAACTTTTTGCTATTGTTGAGTGGAATGTTCTATAGAAGTCTAGTTTCTTTATAGTGTTTCTCAGGTCTTCTATTTCCTTGTTGATTTTCCTTGTTGTTCTATCTATTATTGAGAATGGGGTGTGGAAATTTCTAAATACTATTATCAAATTGTCTGTTTCTCCTTGCATTCCTATCCTATCTAGTTTTCTGTATTTGGGGACTGTATTGTCAGATGTATGTGTATTTATAATTATTATACTTCCAGATAGATTGGCACTATTATTATTATAAAATGTTCTCCTTTGTCTCTAGAAATATTTTTTTGACTTAAAGACTATTTTGTTTGATATTAACGTAGCCACTCCAGCTCTCTTTCGATACTTGTTTACTTAGTTTATCTTTTTCCATTCTTTTATTTTCATCCAATTTTGTCTTGTATAAAGTACGTCTCTTGTAGACAGCATATAGCTGGATTATATATTTATCAGGTTGTGCCAACTTCTACCTTTTGATTAGAGTGTCATCAATTTACATTTAGGGATTTTACTGATAAGTTAGGATTTATATATACCATTTTCCTGTTTGTTTCTTATGTCTTTTTTTTTTTTTTTTTTTTCTTATGGTAAGCAGGCCTCTCACTGTTGTGGCCCCTCCCGTTGTGGAGCACAGGCTCCAGACACACAGGCTCAGTGGCCATGGCTCACGGGCCTAGCTGCTCCATGGCATGTGGGACCTTCCCAGACCAGGGCACAAACCCTTGTCCCCTGCATCGGCAGGTGGACTCTCAACCACTGTGCCACAAGGGAAGCCCTCTTATGTCATTTTTAATTTTGTTCCTTCATTCCTCCATTACTGATTTCTTTTGTGCAAAATACATATTTCTTAGTATATGTTAGAATATAAATTCCCTTCTTAATTTTTTCAGTACTTTTCTGTTATTTCCTTAGTAACTGTCCTGGGTATTACAATTACCGTATTAACTTAAAACAATGCAGTTCAAATAGATATCAACTTAATTTAATGATATATAGAAAAATGTGTTCCAATATAGCTCTGCCAGCTCACCACTTCTTTGTGCTATTTTTTAAAAACAACTATATTGTTTGTATTATAAACCAATCAACAGAGCTTTTAAATTATTATATTATGCAATTGTCTTATAAATCATATGGTAATGGTTTCAGTTTTTAACCATTGAGAACAATGTTAGCTGTGAGATTGTCATACATGGACTTTATTATGTTGAGGTAAGTTCTCTCTATGCCTACTTTCTGGAGGGTTTTTACAATAAATGGGTGTTGAATTTTGTCAAAAGATTTTCCTGCATCTATTGAGGTGATCATATGGTTTTTCTCCTTCAATTTGTTAATATGGTTTATCACATTGATTGATTTGCATATACTAAATAACCCTTGTATTCCAGGGATAAAGCCCACTTGATCATGGTGTATGATCCTTTTAATGTGCTGTAGGATTCTGTTTCCTAGAATTTGGTTGAGAATTTTGCATCTAGGCTCATCAGTGATATTGGCCTGTAGTTTTCTTTCTTTGCCTGGTTTTGCTATCAGGGTGATTGTAGCCTTGTAGAATGAGTTTGGGAGTGTTCCTCCCTCTGCTATATTTTGGAAGAGTTTGAGAAGGATAGGTGTTAGCTCTTCTCTAAATGTTTGATAGAATTTGCCTGTGAAGCCATCTGGTCCTGGGCTTTTGTTTCTTGGAAGATTTTTAATCACAGTCTCAATTTCAGTGCTTGTGATTGGTCTGTTCATATTTTCTATTTCTTCCTGGTTCAAGAACAAGACAAAGTTGTCCACTCTCACCACTATTATTCAACATAGTTTTGGAAGTTTTAGCTGTAGCAATCAGAGAAGAAAAAGAAATAAAAGGAATCCAAATCAGAAAAGAAGTAAAGCTGTCAATTTTTTGCAGACGACAGGATACTATACATACAGAATCCTAAAGATGCTACCAGAAAACTACTAGAGCTAATCAATAAATTTGGTAAAGTAGCAGGATACAAAATTAATGCACAGAAATCTCTGGCAATCCTATACACTAATGATGAAAAATCTGAAAGAGATATTAAGGAAATACTACCATTTATCACTGCAACAAAATGAAGAAAACACCTAGGAATAAAACTACCTAAGGAGACAAATAACCTGTATGTAGAAAACTATAAGACACTGATGAAAGAAACTAAAGATGATACAAACAGACGGAGAGACATACCATGTTCTTGGATTGGAAGAATTAACACTGTGAAGATGACTATACCCAAAGCAATCTAGAGATTCAGTGCAATCCCTATCAAAGTACCAATGGCATTTTTCACAGAACTAGAACAAAAATATTCACAATTTGTATGGAAACACAAAAGATCCCAAATAGCCAAAGCAATCTTGAGCAGAAAAAACCAAGCTGGAGGAATCAGGCTCCCTGACTTCAGACTATACTACAAAGTTCCAGTAATCAAGAGAGTATGGTCCTGGCACAAAAACAGAAATACAGATCAATGGAACAGGATAGAAAGACCAGAGATAAACCCACGCACCTATGGTCACCTTATTTTTGATAAAGGAGGCAAGAATATATAATGCAAAAAAGACAGCCTCTTCAATAATTGGTTCTGGGAAAACTGGACAGCTACATGTAAAAGAATGCAGTTAGAACACTCCCTAACACCATACACAAGAATAAACTCAAAATGGATTAAAGAACCAAATGTAAGGCCAGACACTATAAAATTCATAGAGGAAAACATAGGCAGAATATTCTATGACATAAATCACAGCAAGTTCCTTTTTGACCCACATCCTAGTGAAATGGAAATAAAAACAAAAATAAATAAATGAGACCTAATGAAACTTAAAAGCTTTTGCACAGCAACGGAAACCATAAACAAGTGAAAAGACAACAATCATAATGGGAGAAAATATTTGCAAGTGAAGCAACTGACAAAGGATTAATCTCCAAAATTTATAAGCAGCTCATGCAGCTCAATATCAGAAAAACAAACAACTCAATCCAAAAGTGGGCAGAGGATCTAAATAGACATTTATCCAAAGAAGATATACAGATTACCAACAAACACATGAAATGATGCTCAACATCTCTAATCGTTAGAGCAATCTCTAATCGTTAGAGCAAGTGTGAGGTGTCTCCTCACACTTGTCAGAATTTCCATCATCAAAAAATCTACAAACAATAAATGCTGGGGAGGGTGTGGAGAAAAGGGAACCCTCTTGCACTTTTAGGGGGAATGCAAATTGATACAGCTACTATGGAGAACAGTATGGAGGTTCCTTAACAATCTAAAAATAGAACTACCATATGACCCATCCATCCCACTACTGGGCATATACCTTGAGAAAACCATAATTCAAAAAGAGTCATGTACCACAATGTTCACTGCAGCTCTCTTTACAATAATGAGGACATGGAAGCAACCTAAATGTCCATCAACAGCTGAATGGATAAAGAAGATGTGGCACATATATACAATGGAATATTATTCAGCCCTAAAAAGAAATGAAATTGAGTTATTTGTAGAGAGGTGGATGGACCTAGAGTCTGTCATACAGAGTGAAGTAAGTCAGAAAGAGAAAAACAAATACCATATGGTAACACATATATATGGAATCTAAACAAACAAAAAAGCTTCTGAAGAACCTAGGGGCAGGACAGAAATAAAGACACAGACATAGAGTAGGAATTGAGGACACGGGAAGGAGGAAGGGTAAGCTGGGACGAAGTGAGAGAGTGGCATGGACATATATACATTACCAAATGTAAAATAGATAGCTAGTGAGAAGCAGCTGCATAGCACAGGGAGATTAGCTTGGTTCTTTGTGACCACCTAGAGGGGTGGGTTAGGGAGGGTGGGAGGGAGACACAAGAAGGAGGAGATATGGGGATATAGGTATACATATAGCTGATTCACTTTGTTATAAAACAGAAACTAACACACCATTGTAAAGCAATTATACTCCAATAAAGATTTTTTTTAATTAATAATAAAAAAAGAAAATAAATAAAACAAATCATATGGAAATAAAAAGTTATAAACAAATAGACATTTAAACAGTTTTTTGTAATTTTATATGTAGTTATCTTTACTGGTGCTTTTATTTCTTCATGTAGATTTGAGTTACTGTCTAGTTTCCTGTCAATTCAGCCTGAAAGATTTAGTAGTTTTTGTTGTAGAGCAGCTATATTAGCAATGAATTCTCTCAGTTTTTATTTATCTGGGAATGTATCGCTTTTCCTTCATTTTTGAAAGATAGTTTTTCTAGATATAGAATATCTTTTTTAATATAAATTTTTGATTGACAAGTTTTTGTTGTTGTTGCTGTTGGTTTTTTGTTTTTTATTTTTAACTTTCTGTATTTTGAATATGTTATCTTACTGCCTTCTTGTCTCCATAGTTTCAGATGTGAAGTTAGATGTTTTTGTTGAAAACTGGAAATTTAAAAAAATACAATGTGGTAACTCTGTAAATAAGATTATATTCCTTTCCCCAAGGTTTAGTGTAATTGCTATTTTTTATTATTTCTGCTGTTTGTTTAATGACTTTCCTGGAATAATTTTTTAAACTTTGTGTTCTTTGTCATATACAGTCACAAGTCTCTGCTCAGTTGATTTACTGTTTAGTTAATAATTGGACAGATATTTCCATAAGTTTCTTAAACCAATAAGTGGCCAGCTCCCGTTGTGGGGCTTTGTGTGTGTTGGGATACACCTTCAGTATGTCAGTAGGCAGTTTTCAATTCTGCCTTAGCCTTCTCCACATACTTGTGCAGAGCTTCAAGGTCAGCCAGAAGTGAGAGATTAAGAATTTTTCAGGTCTTTCCTAGGCATATGTACACCATTGCACATGCTCTTCACCTTCTAGATTCCCATGAATATTTCAGAGATTTTCAAAGACTTCTATTGACCACTTATCCCCCAGGTTTTTCTTTTAAGATTTTGTTCAGCCTTTGGTTATCCCAAACTTGTATTACAGCGTTAGGTAACTGCACTTTTAAACAATTACCACTGATTGTTCATGTCAAATACTCTAAGATAGAGCTAGTTATCCAGGATAATCTCTGAGTCAGGTAAAATAAATGAAGTTGCTGTGAATGAAACTTTTCATGGCGCTCCCAGAGAGGTAAAATCAAATAGTGATAGTAATTCTCTGGATTTGGGTTTGGACTGCTCCAAATATATTCTGCCCCTCCTGTGGCTGCTAGAATGCTGGTTTTCCCGGAAAGCACAGTCACAGGCTGTTGACTTTAAAAATTACTGCAGAGCTGGAAAAAGGATGTGGGAATCAGACAAGTTAAAAAACCTCAAACTCATTGTTCTTATTGAGAGTCACCCATTTATCTTGAATAAACACTACTCAGATTGTTGCAAGACTTTGGTTATTTTTCAGTTCTGAAAAAGTTGAGTTTGATCATCTTTGCCAGTGTATTTGCTGCTTTTATGAAGGAGAGGGTGTTCAGACACCCTTATTCCACCATTATGGTGTTGTTCCTAGTTATAAATTCTTGTAACACTGCAAACATTTCTTTTCTTAAAACACAAAAACATTTTAAAGCACTATTTTAAGCTCTTTTTTGTAAGCATGAATCACTGTTATATTTTGCATACAATTTAATTACTGTCTTTTACCCTCATTACATCTAAGTTCTGTGAAGATAGGTATATCTACTTTGGTTATTATGATATTCTCGGCTCCTTGCACTGTACCTGACACCTAACAGGAGCTGAAAGATATTGGCTAATTAATGAATGCTAACTGCTCATGAAAGCACACAAGATGGACGTGATAGCAGAAATACTAGAAACCATGGAATTCCTTTAAGACCTATTGCAATATGGTGAAATATATTTAGTAGACGTGTCCAAAGTAGTTCTCTTGGGAATTGTAAAATGTCAGAAATAGGACTATAGTCATCTGCTTTCCAGATTTGTTCCAAGTACAATAAAGAATAAATGGGACTCAATTCCTCGACCTCCTGACCCTAAAGTTCCACAGAAGTTCTGTTATAGCATCTGAAAATGGTGACTGCTGCTAATGTGCCGTGAATGATTTCTGTTTCCAATACCATCTTATTTTTTCAGATGGGAGGGATGGTGATCTGCATCAGGACTATTGTGTGGGTGAACATATCTTTGTAAACTAGGCTTTAGAAGAGAGATCACAAAACACCATCATGCAGTGTTCTTGGAAAGATCAGAGTGTGGCAGCATCACAGCCTAGGAGCATTCTCTGTGCACTTTCTATCACCCACTCTGTTTGCTTTCCTTCATGCCTCTGTTTCTCCCACTGTGCTACTTTGGTGGCTAACCACTGAAGACAGAAGACTGGTAAAGAAAACTAATAAAGAAGATTTTGGTAAACAATGTCATTTGTAGACTTGCTTTCTCCTTTACTTTGTAAGTATAAACTGAGCCTGGGCAGTCATCTGAGTTTCCTGACACTAGGAACATAAATCAGACTGCTTGGTAAAAACAATCTGACATTGTAACCAGATGTGAAAAGCATAGCTAGATACTGTAGGTAAGAAAAAGAAAAAAGTTACTATTTGAAGTGACTAGTATTGTGTTTGGTTAACAACTTGGCATGAATTAACAAGGAAATGTGGCACTTGGGGACATCCAAGACCTTGAGTGGCTCACGGTGAGCCTCTGTGAAAAGGAAAGAGACCCTGGCCAGAGGGAGATATGATGTCATAACTTCGTTTCAATTGCAAGCAAAGTAATTTCATGAGATGCAAAAAAATCTCACTCATTTTGCACCTCCTCAAACACTTGAGTGTTGAACAAGAATCTTTTTCTAGGTAGCTTTTCATATTTTCATTGCATATAAAAGTATTGCATGTTCATCTGTTCAAGAAGTAAGGCACATATTTGTCATGGTATAGCTCTGAATGGATGGAAAGTAAAAGGACTGCAGAAATGAAAGAGATTGTTCACGTTTTCCTAAAAAACTTGCTTAGACCACTTCTTCCATTGTCTGGGAGAAGAAATAAAACCCAGCAGCATTTCAGGTGGCATCAGAGCTACCCCATTCAGCAAGATTTCTCCTGAAGAGGAAAGGAGAAAGCTTATGACTGGGTATATTTTTCCCACTTATGAGATCTACAGTACAGTCCAAGGTAGTGGTTATTAACCATTCTGAATCTCACTGGTGTGAAATAAGTAACATATAATGTTACAAGTAAAACACTGTTCCTAAACATAGTTAAAGCACTATATGTTGCAAATGAATTACTTTTTAAAATATAAATTAGACCTGATTCAAGAATATCTTTATGATGATGTCAGTCTCACAAAGTTTCAACATAAAAATATTACTTGGACTTGGAGGAAATATTTTATTTCTCTCTTTTTGAACTGTTTTGTGTACTGTTTATATACATTTTAATTATATGTACTTATCTATGACTTATGAGGCCATGCTATTCTACTTGATTGCATCATTTACCCTTAATTATATCTAAAGCCAGAATGAGGTTATATTTGATGAATCTAACAGGCAGGATCAAAAGTAAAAGGAAGCCTTTGAGGGCTTCAAGTTACTATATTAAAGTGCATCAGTAATTTTCAGGGGAAGATGGCGGAAGAGTAAGACGCGGAGATCACCTTCCTCCCCACAGATATACCAGAAATACATCTACACGTGGAACAACTCCTACAGAATACCTACTGAACGCTGGCAGAAGACCTCAGACCTCCCAAAAGGCAAGAAACTCCCCACGTACCTGGGTAAGGCAAAATAATAAACAGAGACAAAAGGATAGGCATGGGACCTGCACCAGTGGGAGGGAGCCGTGAAGGAGGAAAGGTTTCCACACACTAGGAAGCCACTTCGGGGCTGGTGACTGTAGGTGGCAGAGGGGGGAAGCTTCGGAGCCACAGAGGAGAGCACAGCAACAGGGGTGCAGAGGGCAAAGCGGAGAGATTCCCACACAGAGGATCGGTGCCGACTAGCACCCACCAGCCCGAGAGGCTTGTCTGCTCACCCGCCGGGGCGGGCAGGGCTTGGAGCTGAGGCTTGGGCTTCGGTTGGAACACGGGGAGAGTACTGGGGTTGGCAGCGTGAACACAGCCTGCAGGGGGTTAGTGCACCACGGCTAGCCGAAAGGAAGTCCGGGGAAAAGTCTGGACCCGCCGAAGAGGCAAGAGACTTTTTCTTCCCTCTTTGTTTCCTGGTGTGCGAGGAGAGGGGATTGAGAGCGCTGCTTAAAGGAGCTCCAGAGATGGGCGCGAGCCGCGGCTAAAAGCGCAGACCCCAGAGATGGGCATGAGATGCTAAGGCTGCTACTGCCGCCACCAAGAAGCCTGTGTGTGAGCACAGGTCACTATCCACATCCCCCTTCCGGGGAGCCTGTGCAGCTCGCCACTGCCAGGGTCCCGGGATCCAGGGACAACTTCCCCGGGAGAATGCACGGAGCGCCTCAGGATGTTGCAACATCCCACCGGCCTCTGCCGCCGCAGGCTCACCCCTCACTCCGTGCCCCTCCCTCCCCCCAGCCTGAGTGAGCCAGAGTCCCCAAAGCAGCTGCCCCTTTAACCCCATTCTGTGTGAGCGAATAACAGACGCCCTCCAGCGACCTACACGCAGAGGCGGGGCCAAATCCAAAGCTGAGCCCCTGGGAGCTGTGAGAACAAAGAGAAAGGGCAATCTCTCCCAGCAGCCTCAGGAGCAGTGGATTAAAGGTCCACAATCAACTTGATGTACCCTGCATCTGTGGAATACCTGAATAGACAACGAGTCATCCCAAATTGAGGAGGTGGACTTTGAGAGCAAGATTTATGATTTTTTCCCCTTTTTCTCTTTTTGTGAGTGTGTATGTGAATGCTTCTGTGTGAGATTTTGTCTGTATAGCTTTGTTTCCACCATTTGTCCTAGGGTTCTATCCATCTGTTTTTTTAATCTTTTTTCTTTTTCTTAATAATTATTTTTTATTTTAATAACTTTATTTTATTTTATCTTACTTTATTTTATTTTACTTTATCTTCTTTCTTTTATTCCTTCCTTCCCTCCTTCCCTCCTTCCTTCCTCCCTCCCTCCCTCTCTTGCTCCCTCCCATCATTTTTTCTTTCTTTCTTTCTTTCTTTCTTTCTTTCTTTCTTTCTTTCTTTCTTTCTACTTCTACTAATTCTTTCTTTCCACTTTTTCTCCCTTTTATTCTGAGCCATGTGGATGAAAGTCTTTTGGTGCTGCAGCCAGGAGTCAGTACTGTGCCTCTGAGGGGGGAGAGCCAACTTCAGGACACTGGTCAAAAGAGACCTCCCAGATCCACATAATATCAAACAGTGAAAATCTCCCAGAGATCTCCATCTCAACACCAGTAGCCAGCTTCACTCAATGACCAGCAAGCTACAGTGCTGGACACCCTATGCCAAACAACTAGCAAGACAGGAACACAACCCCAACTATTAACAGAGAAGCTGCCTAAAATCATAATAAGTCCACAGACACCCCCAAACACACCAAGAGACGTGGACTTGCCCACCAGAAAGGCAAGCTCCAGCCTCATCCACCAGAACACAGGCACTAGTCCCCTCCACCAGGAAGCCTACACAACCCACTGAACCAACCTTAGCCACTGGGGACAGACACCAAAAACAATGGGAACTACGAACCTGCAGCCTGCAAAAGGAGACCCCAAATACAGAAAGATAAACAAAATGAGAAGACAGAAAAACACACAGCAGTTGAAGGAGCAAGATAAAAACCCACGAGACCTAACAAATGAAGAGGAAATAGGCAGTCTACCTGAAAAAGAATTCAGAATAATGATAGTAAAGATGATCCAAAATCTTGGAAATAGAATAGACAAAATGCAAGAAACAGTTAACAAGGACCTAGAAGAACTAAAGATGAAACAAGCAACGATGAACAACACAATAAATGAAATTAAAAATACTCTAGATGGGATCAATAGCAGAATAACTGAGACAGAAGAACGAATAAGTGACCTGAAAGATAAGATAGTGGAAATAATTACTGCAGAGCAGAATAAAGAAAAAAGAATGAAAAGAACTGAGAACAGTCTCAGAGACCTCTGGGACAACATTAAACACACCAACATTTGAATTATAGGGGTTCCAGAAGAAGAAGAGAAAAAGAAAGGGACTGAGAAAATATTTGAAGAGATTATAGTTGAAAACTTCGCTAATATGGGAAAGGAAATAGTTAATCAAGTCCAGGAAGCACAGAGACTCCCATACAGGATAAATCCAAGGAGAAATATGCCAAGACACATATTAATCAAACTGTCAAAAATTAAATACAAAGAAAACATATTAAAAGCAGCAAGGGAAAAACAACAAATAACACACAAAGGAATCCCCATAAGGTTAACCGCTGATCTTTCAGCAGAAGCTCTGCAAGCCAGAAGGGACTGGCAGGACATACTGAAAGTGATGAAGGAGAAAAACCTGCAACCAATATTACTCTACCCAGCAAGGATCTCATTCAGATTTGATGGAGAAATTAAAAGCTTTACAGACACGCAAAAGCTGAGAGAGTTCAGCACCACCAAACCAGCTTTACAATAAATAGTAGAGGAACTTCTCTAGGCAAGAAACACAAGAGAAGGAAAAGACCTACAATAACGAACCCAAAACAATTAAGAAAATGGGAATAGGAACATACATATCGATATTTACCTTAAATGTAAATGGACTAAATGCTCCCACGAAAAGACAACAATTGGCTGAATGGATACAAAAACAAGACCCATATATATTCCATCTACAAGAGATTCACTTCAGACCTAGAGACACATACAGACTGAAAGTGAGGGGATGGAAAAAGATATTCCATGCAAATGGAAGCCAAAAGAAAGCTGGAGTAGCAATTCTCATATCAGACAAAATAGACTTTAAAATAAAGACTATTAGAAGAGACAAAGAAGGACACTACATAATGATCAAGATATCGATCCAAGAAGAAGATATAACAATTGTAAATATCTATGCACCCAACATAGGAGCACCTCAATACATAAGGCAAATACTAACAGCCATAAAAGGGGAAATCAACAGTAACACATTCATTATAGGGGACTTAACATCCAACTTTAACCAAGGGAGAGATCAACTAAAATGAAAATAAATAAGGAAATACAAGCTTTAAATGACAGATTAAACAAGATGGATTTAACTGTAATTTATAGGACATTCCATCCAAAAACAACAGAATACACTTTCTTCTCAAGTGCTCATGGAACATTCTTCAGGAGAGATCATATCTTGGGTCAAAAATCAAACCTTGGTAAATGTAAGAAATTTGAAATCTTATTAACTGTCTTTTCAGACCACAATGCTATGAGACTAAGTTTCAATTACAGGAAGAAAACTGTAAGAATACAAACATATGGAGGCTAAACAATACGCTATTAATAGCCAAGAGACCACTGAAGAAATCAAAGAGGAAATCAAGAAATGCCTAGAAACAAATGACAATGAAAACACGATGTCCCCAAACCTATAGGACACAGCAAAAGCAGTTCTAAGAGGGAAGTTTATAGCAATAAAATCCTACCTCAGGAAACAAGAAAAATCTCAAGTAAACAACCTAACCATACACTTACAGCAATTAGAGAATGAAGAAAAACAAAGTTAGCAGAAGGAAAGAAATCATAAAGATCAAATCAGAAATAAATGAAAAAGAAATGAAGAAAACAATATCAAAGGCCAATAAAACTAAAAGCTGGTTCTTTGAGAAGATAAACAAAATTGATAAACCATTACCAGACGCATGAAGAAAAAAAAAAGGAGAAGACTCCAATCAACAGAATTAGAAATGAGAAAGGAGAAGTAACAACAGACACTGCAGAAATACAGAGGATCATGAGGGATTACTACAAGTAACTATATGCCAATAAAATGGACAACTGGGAAGAAATGGACAAATTCTTAGAAAACAACAACTTTCTGAGACTGAACAAGGAAGAAATAGAAAATATAAACAGAACAATCACAAGCACTAAAATTGAAACTTTGATTAAAAATCTTCCAACAAACAAAAGCCCAGGACCAGATGGCTTCACAGGCAAATTCTATCAAACACTTAGAGAAGAGCTAACACCTATCTTTCTCAAAGTCTTCCAAAATATAGCAGAGGGAGGAACACTCCCAGACTCATTCTACAAGGCCACCATCACCCTGATATCAAAACCAGACAAAGATGTCACAGAAAAAGAGCACTACAGGCCAATACCACTGATGAACATAGATGCAAAAATTCTCAACAAAATACTAGCAGACAGAATCCGACAGCACATTAAAAGGATCATGCACCATGATCAAGTGGGGTTTATCCCAGAAATGCAAGGATTCTTCAATGTATGCAAATCAATCAGTGTGATACACCATATTAACAAACTGAAGGAAAATAACAATTTGATAATCTCCATAGATGCAGAAAAAACTTTTGAAAAAATTCAACACCTATTTATGATAAAAACTCTCCAGAAAGTAGGCATAAATGGAACTTGCCTCAACATAATAAAGGACATATATGACAAACCCACAGCCAACATCGTCCTCAGTGGTGAAAAACTGAAACCATTTCCACTAAGATCAAGAACAAGACAAGGTTGCCCACTCTCACCACTATTATTCAACATAGTTTTGGAAGTTTTAGCCACAGCAATCAGAGAAGCAAAAGAAATAAAAGGAATCCAAATCAGAAAAGAAGAAGTAAACCTATCACTGTTTGCAGATAACATAATACTATACATAGAGAATCCTAAAGATGGTACAAGAAAACTACTAGAGCTAATCAGTGAATCTGGTAAAGTAGCAGGACACAAAATTAATACACAGAGATCTCTTGAATTCCTATATACTAATGATGAAAAATCTGAAAGAGGAATTAGGGAAACACTGCCATCTACCATTACAACAAAAAGAATAAACCTACCTAAGGAGACAAAAGACCTGTATGCAGAAAATTATAAGACACTGATGAAAGAAATTAAAGTTGATACAAACAGTTGGAGAGATATACCATGTTCTTGGGTTGAAAGAATCAACATTGTGAGAATGACTATACTACCCAAAGCAATCTACAGATTCAGTGCAATCTCTATCAAATTACCAATGGCATTTTTCACAGAATTAGAACAAAATATTTCACAATTTGTATGGAAACACAAAAGACCCAAATAGCCAAAGCAATCTTGAGAAAGAAAAACAGAGTTGGAGGAATCAGGCCCCCTGGCTTCAGACTATACTACAAAGCCCCAGTAATCAAGACAGTATGGTACTGGCACAAAAACAGAAATACAGATCAATGGAACAGGACAGAAAGACCAGAGATAAACCCATGCACATATGGTCATCTTATTTTTGATAAAAGAGGCGAGAATATACAATGGAGAAAAGACAGCCCCTTCAATTATTGGTGCTGGGAAAACTGGACAGCTACATGTAAAAGAATGAAATTAGAACACTCTCTAACACCATACACAAAAATAAACTCAAAATGGATTAAAGACCCAAATGTAAGGCCAGACACTGTAAAACTCTTAAAGGAAAACATAGGCAGAACACTCTCTGACATAAACCACAGCAACATCCTTTTTTGCCCCATGTCCTACAGTAATGAAAATTAAAACAAAGATAAACAAATGGAACCTAATTAAACCTAAAAACTTTTGCACAGGAAAGGAAACCAGAAACAATACAAAAAGACAGCCTTCAGAATGGGAGAAAATATTTGCAAACGAAACAACAGACAAAGGATTAATCTCCAAAATATACAAGCAGCTCATGCAGCTCAATATCAAAAAAAACAAACAACCCAATGTAAAAATGGGCAGAAGACCTAAATAGACATTCCTCCAAAGAAGATAAACAGATTGCCAAGAAACACACAAAAGAATGTGCAACATCAGTAATCATTAGAGAAATGCAAATCAAAACTACAATGTGGTATCACCTCAAACTGGTCAGAATGGCCATCATCAAAAAATCTACAAACTATAAATTCTGGAGAGGGTGTGGAGAAAAGGGAACCCTCATACACTGTTGGTGGGAATGTAAATTGATACAGCTACTATGGAGAACAGTATGGAGGTTCTTTAAAAAACTAAAAATAGAACTACCATATGACCCAGCAATCCCACTACTGGGCATATACCCTAAGAAAACCATAATTTAAAAAGAGTCATGTACCACAATGTTCATTGCAGCTCTATTTACAATAGCCAGGACATGGAAGCAACCTAAGTGTCCATCGACAGATAAATGGATAAAGAAGATGTGGCACATATACACAATGGAATATTACTGTGCCCAAAAAAGAAATGAAATTGAGTTATTTGTAGTGAGGTGGATGGACCTAGAGTCTGTCATACGAGTGAAGTAAGTCAGAAAGAGAAAAACAAATACTGTATGCTAACACATATACATGGGATCTAAAAAAAAAAATGTTTCTGAGGAACCTAGAGGCAGGACAGGAATAAAGACACAGACATAGAGAATGGAATTGAGGACAAGGGGAGGGGAAATGGTAAGCTGGGATGAAGTGAGAGAGGGGCATTGACATATATACACTACCAAATGTAAAATAGATAGCTAGTGGGAAGCAGCTGCATAGCACAGGGAGATCAGCTCGGTGGTTTGTGACTCCCTAGAGGGGTGGGATAGGGAGGGTGGGAGGGAGAGAGATGCAAGAGGGAAGAGATATGGGAACATATGTATATGTATAACTGATTCACTTTGTTATAAAGCAGAAACTAACACACTAAATGTATATCCTTTAAATAAGAGTTCATGTCAACATCTACTCTGGAGACAAAGCAGATAACTTTTTAAAGAGTAATCTTTAGTTGTTATCTTCAAAATAATTTTTATCTATAGAGCCATTTTGAGATGGAGGATAAGTGATATGCTTGCCAAGGGAAACCCTATCATGATTGGAAGAGAGGTCATGACAGGTTTTTACAAAGAAAAGAGGAGGGATGCCTTTATTTCCTAAGATTGTTTTTTTCTGCTCTTACAGTAAAAGAAAAAAGAGGCAGAAACAAAAATTGCCTTTTCTGCTCCTTATTCACTCTGTGAATTCATAGAAAGTCTCATGATAATGAGCCTCCAAGAATGTCCAAGCCCCATGACAACATTTTTTAGCATTGTATAATTTATTACTTGAATGTGACATTTTTACCCCTGTATTCATGTTTGTTCTTCCCACCTAGAATGTATACTACTTATAGTAAAGGACTACATTTTATAATTATTTTACCCAAGTGTCCTGTGCATAGTTAAGCACTCAAAAAATGAGTTATTATTTTTAACTTAATCCATCATTTTAATATAGAAAAATAATAATTTTGGATAAAATATGAGACATTCCTATGTCTCTCCATTAGCTATTTAGAAATGTTAACATATGCTGGATATATACACTCATAAAGAGGTGTCCTAGGGCAGGGTCTGTGTTTTTCTTCCTGCCTGTATCCCAAGCTCTGGGGACGGTATCTGGCACATATAAATGTTTAATAAATAACTGTTAAATGAATGGATCTCAGTGTTTATGGTTATAACTGATGAGAGTGCAAGTATAGGGTCAACATGCAAATAAGCTTTTCTACTCAGGCAGTCTTTAAAAAATATTGTTTTAAATCAAAAAGTTAAGTACCAAAGCTCCTTTTAAAAATACAGATAATTTGGGAAATGACTCAGAAACAAGATAAAGATGTCACAACTGTGAACAAAAATAGGTAGGTGTAAATAATGTATTTATAATCATAAATTTTCTGAATACTTTAGGAGGCTATTAGGAGAGTACCTCTTTAAAAAGAGATATCTCTTTTAAAAAATTTAAAGTGATAGACTTACCTGAAAACTTGTCTTCATGTTATGGTGAGAGTTTGTTTTTTTTTTTTTTTCTCTCTAACATTTCACATCAAACTGCTCTCTAGCCTTGAAGATAATGCCTTGGCTAAAAACATTTCACTGAAATCTAGCTTTTCTTTAGTCAAACCCAGAAAGGGGGTGGTCCAGGGCATGAACCTACTGAGGATAATTTACCCAAAACATGGAAGATCCAATTCTTCATTCAAGCCTTAATGTGGACATCAATGGAATATAGGAAATTGATGAGCTAACAATATTAATACCATTTTTCAACAGTTACTAGAGTCCAAAAATTGTGTAAAATATTTTAAATAAGTTATTACTAACCTGTATGATAAAATTACAAGGTAGATATTAGTGTCACATCTTGGAGGTGGGGAAATTGAAAATCAGAGATATAAAATGATTTAGCTAAGGATGCTTTGATGTGACCAAGCTGAGATTTAAATTTAAGTCTGTTTGGCTAGCAAAGCTCAAATCCCAAGCTTTTCCCTCTACACTACCCAACCTCATATAACTCCAGAAGCTTCACCTCATCCAGCCATGTCTTTGATCATCTGTGTCTCAACACACACTTTTATCCTAATCTTGGCTTTGCCCAATCTCAGTCATTATTCATTCAGTCTCAGATTACCCAAGACACACTGCTGTCATTGTTCAGGTCAACCCCTAATGACCAGGAGAATGATTTATGGAAAAGATTAGCTGAGGCTTAGCACTTATCTCTAGTGGGTGTTTTTAAAGGGAAACTGGAGAGTACAGTGAAGAAAGTTTGGGATTTGAGCTTCATAGTCAGACAGAATTACATTTAAATCTCAACTTTGTTGATTTGCAGCATCCTTATTAGTTAAGTGACTTCACATCCATGAGCATGATTTCCCCATTTATAAAATCACATCTCTGCTTGAAGACCACTGACACTGCTTGTTGAAACTAAAACTGAAACATGGAGAAGACACAGAAACACAGAGCTCCACCAGGCATTCTTGCAGCCAAGAATGAGACCTGCAAGCCTGATGCTCTGAAAGGAGGTGGCACATGTATTACTGTTCTTAATGACTGTCACTCATTTATTTTGGGATGTCGATATCTATAACTCAGAATAGCCCCTGCTAATGACTCAATGGTGAGTCCAATAATGTGATGCAATTTTTTCTACCTAGAAATATCTGGTAAAGACTGTGGTTGTAAGAAAAAGATATGGGCTTGACCATTGCCTTTGTCACACACATTGTCTTCACAGAGCAGTATAGACATGAGGTATTTAAGATCACAAGGGTAAATAAGATTTAAGGAACCAATGCATCTCTATTCTTTCATTGATATATCTGTCCCATTTATGTAGCAACACCCTAATCTGATATAATGACCAACTCACAATGGCAAAGGTCAGGCAGGGTGTATGTACCATTTCAGGCATTTAAAAGAGTTTCTATTAAGTTTATTGAGTATGTGAAAAAGGATGTTTTAAGAACTAGTTTTAGATATTATGGATAGCCACACCTATCTTTTCTAACAAAGAGTAGGTTTAAGGTAAACTAATAGACATAGTATAAAAAATCATAACGGTTAAGCTTTTTTAAAAGGGGTGGTGGGGAGAAAAATTAATTGCTAGTGAGAAAAAATTTTACCAGGAATCCATGATAAAGCTATTAAAATTAGGTACTATGCATTGTGCACTCAGACAAGAAAAGCAGCTTAGATGGTGAGAGGACCACGTGTTTTCCTTCCTCTTCAAAAAATGTTTTTTTTTTCCTTCATAAGAGAAGAAAGGGGGGGGAAAAAACCCTCTTTCTTAACGTTTACTACATATCAGGAATTACCTCATAACTTTACACGTACTAACAGATTTAATTTTTACAACAATCCAATAAATTAAGCAATCTCAGAGGTCAGCAAACTATGACCCATGAATCCAGACAGATGCCTATTTTATTACGACCTGTGAGCTAGGGACATTTTTTTACATTTTAAAAAGGTTACATTTTGAATGGTTATATAATTATCTATATAATCTATCTCTTGGCTTGCAAAGTCTGAGTTATCTATCGTCTGATCGTTTCAGGAAAATTTTGCTAACCACTGTGCCATATTTTCATTGCACTATTGCAGACGAGAAAATTGAGGCAGTCAGTTCTCTTCTGTTTCCAAACAGTAGGACAAGAATTTGAACTCAGGAGGTTTCGTTCTCAAATGTGAGCTCTTCACTGCTTTGCTGCACTGCAGCTCAGAGCTGGGGGCCATCTGACTTGACTATTAGGGGAAAGTCCAGTTAAAAACCAGGCCCTCTGTCGAAATGCTTAGAATCACTGCGTTAGAACTATAGGTGAAAAAGCTGAGCTTTGCCACAGGGAACAATCGGCTTTAACAAAAGCCAAAAATAGGTCTGAGAGAAACCTTGAAGGACAGAGTGGTGGCACTGAAGTAAAGCCAGAACTCCCACAGGACACATACAGAACAGGGACAAAAGAAAGGACATATGATCAACATAGCATCTTCTGGATTTTAACAAGTTTCAGGAACTCAGAGAGCAATTCCCTTTTTTCTCCAGGAGGTGAAAATCAGAAGAATAATGAAGATGGTCAAATGAGGCTGCATGGAGCCAGGGCAAAGAAACATGCTCTGAGCTCACCAACCACTAGACCAGGGCCAATGAGTGACCCACTAGAGCAACCACAGGACATCTGTGCTTGGCTACCAGTCCAGTTCTGAAACCAACATCCGGTGACATTTGCCTTGCTTGTATCTTTCAAGCATAAATATTTTCTACTCCTGTGCGGTATCTTAGCTTTTGTTTAAGGTGCTACTTATACCCCTTCAAGAAATATTGGATGTATGAAATGGAACAAACCAAACTCTGGTACATCTTTAAGTAGAGAGAAAGGGAGAACCTCTGAAGATTGTAGCTCTGGAGACAACAACTCTGATCAATAAGCAACCACAGCCAACACAGAGAGAGGTGGGAAGCATCAGAAAACAGATGTGTGTCTGCCCACCAACAGGGCAGACCTGCCTCCCAGTGTGTTCCATCAGGAATGCGTGGTACTGGGGGCTCCAGCCTTCACTGCCAGCCTGCCTGCTCCTGAAGCAAATCTCAGGGGCACGTCTGAAGTGAAAGCAGAGGCTGAAGGTGAGGAGGCAGAAGGGTGAAAAGGAGGGCAGTGGTCTGCAAAACAGAGACCCAGACCAGGGCAGCGATAGCCTAGATTTTCTTAACCTGTGAGCCTCTGTTACATCACTGGTAACATGGGCACGGGCTTCTCTACCACACAGGTATTTTGTTACTATTAGAAAAAGTGAAATACTTGGTCCTTTTGTTTGTATGTAAAAGACTGCCTAAATGCCACATACAACACACCAAAATTCTTTCTGTAATTCCATTCTTCTATTAAACATCTCCAAGGAAGATCCCACAATCCTCCTTAATAAAATATTAATTGCATCCTAACCTCTTCAAGAAGTTCTGGTGTCTGTTTGAGCATTAAAGAGTACAGAGGGCTTCCCTGGTGGTGCAGTGGTTGAGAGTCCGCCTGCCGATGCAGGGGACCCGGATTCGTGCCCCGGTCCGGGAGGATCCCACGTACAGTGGAGCGGCTAGGCCTGTGAGCCATGGCCCCTGAGCCTGCGCGTCCGGAGCCTGTGCTCCGCAACGGGAGAAGCCACCACAGTGAGAGGCCCGCGTACCGCCAAAAAAAAAAAAAAAAGAGTACAGAAAATAGGTAAGAGTCCAAGTTGAAATTTCCTTCACTCTGAGCATGTTCTGAAGTTGACAAAGCATTGGTCTCCTCTGTTCTCCAGACCCAACAGTCAACTGCCTGCTTTCACTAGCAAGGCAGGAAGACCCTTGATTTGCACCATCACTAACTGCTTTGGCAGGAAAGTTTTTGTTTGAATTACCTTTAGAAGGAAAAAGGCCGGTAAAGTAAAAACACTACTTCCCCTATTTAGCCTATTTCTTTTATATATTTTTTTCCCGCCTTTGGACAAATAAAAAATTTAAAAAGAGAAAATGAGATCAATAAATTGCTGTAGGACTTCCCTGGTGGCGCAGTGGTTGAGAATCCGCCTGACGATGCTGGGGACACGGGTTCATGCCCTGGTCAGGGAAGATCCCACATGCCGCGGAGCGGCTGTGCCCGTGAGCCATGGCCGCTGAGCCGGCGCGTCCGGAGCCTGTGCTCTGCAACGGAAGAGGCCACATCAGTGAGAGGCCCGCGTACTGCAAAATAAATAAATAAATAAATAAATAAATTGCTGTAAGCTCAAAATTATTGATCCTTCTCTAACACTTCACTTGGCATCAAAGGAAATTTATGACAGAGAGTAAAAAAATAAAAATGAAATAAAATAAAACAAGAGGTAAAAATCCTAAACAGTTGGGGAAAATTAAGTTCTACATATTTTCTTACAGAGAAAACTCAATATTCTGGCTGGAGAAACTTAATGAAGAAATGAGAAACTTTATGTTTCTTTGTTTTATGTGTCCTTGCTTCATGTTAGATTTGAAGTACCTAGAAGTACCTGGAAATTCTGGAATCCCAAAGAATTATACCTCTTTTTATTGTAATGAGGAGAATTAGTTCTGGCTCAACACAAAACATAAACAAATTAATGCCACAGACATGGTAGAGTTTTAAACAAGCCAAATTGTTTTCTGGCTGAGATGACTTTCAAAGGCTAGTTTTCTGCATATTTGTCTTTTTTTTCCCCTCCTCTCTTAGATAATTGAGTCAATTTCCAACAGAAAAACAATATGATGCCAACATAAGACAAGCCCATTAAAGAGTATCAACTTGTCCATGGTTCTGAAGTAAATGGATGCAAATGTTCTTTACTAGCACAAAATGTTCATATTTCTAAACATCCGTCCTGTGTGCCATCACCAAGGAAAGTGGGAGAAGCACATTTCAGCTGTTTCCTTTGGAGTGCTCAGACCAGCTTTTAGTCTTCTGTGGGGAGGAAGCCCCTTATTGCAACTCTATTTTGGGTGTATGCACACGGTTGACCTAATTTTAAAGAACTTCCTCTGAAACAGGGAGCTTCTTCTCCTTGACTGTTGCAATAATGGTTACTCCTCTCAGTTGTGTGTGCTTTGGTTTGGTTGATCTCTATAAGCCCAGCAACCCTATTTCCTAAAGTGTCCTGCCCCAGTGACTGGCAGGGAGAGAGCCAGAAGCTTGGGCTATTGCATGTTGAGCAGGGACCACGATGAGAGAGACAGAAGGCCCAACATGCAGGTTTCATGGAAGAGTTTCCTGCATCTACACATCCCCTTATCTTTTAAAAAACTACTCTATTGAGGTAGGATTGAAATGTAAAAACTGTGCCTATTTATATGCAGCTCTCTGACTTTGGGATAATTATACATCCATGAAACCATCACCACCATCAAGTCCATAAACATGTTCGTCATCTACCTAAGTCTCTTCCTTCCCCCTTTATTATTATTATTTGTGTGTGTGGTAAGAACACAACATCTTACCATAAGATCAACCCTTTGAGCAATGTTTTTAAACAGCTGAGTAAAGGTTCGGAGAGTTTTATTTTGTTTTTGTCCAAAAACACACACAAGTTTGGAAAAGTGAGAGGATTAGATGTTGAGTCTCTGTTCCCATCTCTTTCCATAACAACACACCACCTTCTCCTTCACCACAAAACCTTGCAGGGCACATGGGTTTGTGTGTTTGATCTGGGTGCATGTGCGTGCACACACACTTTCTGGGAACAGCATCTTGTCTTCCACAGACTTGGAAATGTTGCCCTTTGGTTTGTTACCACAAAGGCTTTTGGCAGATGGTGAATCAGCCTCAGGCTCAAAGTCAGCCTTTACTTAAGAAGAGCTCCCCTGGTATCCCTCCACCTTCCTCTCTGGAGAGCGCCTGTCAGGCTGCTCCCATCTGCTCCCACTGTTTTCCAGGAACTGTGCATCTCATTTCACACAGGGTTGCTACGTGCCCAGGAGAATTTTTCCTGACTGCATTGCTTATGCTCATTTCCTTCCTTGGCGCTCTCTAGAGCAAATGTTTCCGTATCTCCCTCAATTAAACATTTAATAAGAAAAGGAGGACCTCATTTTCCTACCACCCAGTTGACCAACCTTCCTTCAATCTGTACCCATATTCTGCCTTCTTTCCTGTTATTGATACAATAACCGTGCCCTCTCTGCTACCAGCAAAAGCCAAATTCACAACTTGAACATTGATTGCATCCCATCTCCTTGAGGCTTCCCAAGGACTTTGCTCCTGCATTTCTCCCCTCTCTCCTATGCAGCACCAAGTTTACCCTCCCCAGTGTGCTAGTGGGCATTTCCAATAGCACACCAGCACACTATTTTATACAGTGATACGGTCCCCCTGAAAGAGCACATCAACTGCTCCAGTGGCCATCTCATTTTACTCTACTGATAGCAAAACTGTCAAAAGAGTGTTCATATTTTCATGCTCACTATTTTCACTTCCTCACCCCAAATGCCTTTTTAGACCTACTCCACTTTACTCCCTGACACTCTACCTATATTATTCTAACTCTTGTCATGGTCACCAACCACATCTGGATTTTAAAACCTAATGGTCCATTTCCCATTCTCATCTTCTTTGGCTTCTCAGCATCATCGGACACAGATCTTCCTTCTCATAACATTTTCTGCACTTGGCTTCCAGGTCTCTCCACCCCAGGTTTTCATCTTACCTCTCTTAGCAATACCTAAAGATGTTGGCATTTCTCAAGTTTATTCCTCAACCACCTTTCCTCCACTAAACTTTCTCTCAAGTAGTCTCCTACAGTCCCAAATATGTGCTTCTATCTCCAACATCTCAGTAGAATTCCAGGCATATATCTACCTCCTTACCAAAAACTTAATTTTCAAAAAAAAAACCTCCTAACCAACCTATAATTGATTGTACCTGGAGCTTCCTCTAGTTCAGTAAATGTTTCACCCATTCTCCTAGGTGCTCAAGCCAAAATGGGATTTTTCTCATGCCCCACCTCCAACCTGGTAAGCAAGTCCTGGTGGTTCAAGCTTCAGGAAATTTCCTGACTAGACCTAGAATGCTTTTCAGATCCTTTACCACTATACCCTTTTGTGAGACACCATCATCTCTCACCTGAATTAGTTCAAGGATTTCCTAATGATACCTCTACTTTTGTCCTGCTACACTTTATTCTCCACATGAATACTAGAATGGTCTTTACAACAAATCCTCCAATAACTTTCCTTCACACTCAGACTGTAATCCAAAGTCCTAAAAGCACAGCTTACCAGGCCCTATATGGGCAAAGAATTTAAACAAGAGTGGATATATGTATAACTGATTCACTTTGCCATACAGCAGAAAGTAACGCTACGTTTTAAATCAACTGTCAACTATACTCCAATAAAAATTAAAAAAACAAAAAACAGAACCAGGGTTTCCCTGGTGGCGCAGTGGTTGAGAGTCCGCCTGCCGATGCAGGGGAGGCGTGTTTGTGCCCTGGTCCAGGAGGATCCCACATGCTGCGGAGTGGCTGGGCCCATGAGCCACGGCCGCTGAGCCTGCGCATCCAGAGCCTGTGCTCTGCAACGGGAGAGGCCACCGCAGTGAGAGGCCTGTGTACCGCAAAAAAAAAAAAAAAAACCAGAACCATAAAAAGATCTCCTTTCACTCTCTAGTTCCTGTGCATGAAATCTCACTCTCTCCCCCAAATCATCACATGACTGTCCCCTCACTTCATTGAGAGTGCTGCTCAAAGTCTATTTATTCAGCGAGGACTACAATATTCTATAATACCTATTCAAAATTGTCCTTATATACCTTTTTAGCCTACTAACTTTTTCTTTGCAATACTCACTGTCTGAAATTATATTATAATGTATTTACATCAAATGTTAATTAAAATATTCCTTCAGGGAAAAGACTCTTTCTTACCGCTGAATCCCCAGAGCCAAGAATGGTACATAGCACACAGTAAGTGCTCAATAAGAACTTGTTGGAAAAAGATGAATAAATAAACAAATTTAAGCATAATGTTAGCGATGTCATTGATTATTTTGTGTGAAGTGTCTGAGCTGAGGATGAGCCTGTCAATTAGGTTGGTGTTAAGGATAAAAGAATGACTGTTGTGATAACCCATAGAGTACCCTCACTCAATGTTCTCCTCCTAAAGGAGTCAGAAAAGTAGCTTTAAAAATACATGTAATAAACATTTTTCTGTGCATTACCCTATATTGATTTCCCCCCAAATTTAAAAAGCAATATATTTGACATTATTTTTATTTGCTTTCCTATGGAACAGTCCACATTTTCCAGCCTGCTAAACCAAGACCACTACAAAACAAACACAACTTTTTTGTCTGTGACTTTTTTTCCCCTCCTACCATTAACAACCTTAAAAATGAGCCAGCTTTCATATGAATGAAAGTTTTCTGGAACTATGCTCTAAATACAGTATATCCTTCTAGCTCTAAGGATCTTACAATACATCTCCCACTCATCTTTTGTTCTCGTTTCACATCCACTACAAGACCCGTCCTCTTTTTTTCATTCTCAGAGCTTCCACAGCATCTTCGCTCTACTTGTAAGTCACTTAATAATTTCTCCTTCATAACGTATATGAGGATCACCTTTTCTATTCAAGATAATACATTTTTGAAAGCAGAGACTATATGTGTACACCCATCAACTAGCAGCCTACCTGGCAAATAATAGATGCTCAATAAATCATGAATGAATGAATAAATTAATCAATAAATAGATGAAGAAATATTGAATAAAATAAAACAGGTTATAGCCTATAAATAAGAGGTGGGGTCAAGGAATGAAAGACCAGGTTAGCATTTGGAACCTCAGAAGCTCATGGACATGATGCTAACTACAAATCAGCTAAGTACGTACAGACTCTTTGACTGTCAAATGCCAGCATCAGGAGTGTACTTGTGTGTGTGTGTGAAGAGTGCTGACAAAAGCAAGGCAATGCTTGGTCTAATACATTTTCCTCCTCATATGTGATCTAAGAAAGAAATTCTATATCTGGTTTCCTGGTAAGAATGATGTCCCCTGACACATCGATGAGGAAACTTGTTTTTCAGAGAGAAAAATTTTCCCTTCCCCTCTCAGCATAAGTAAGCTCTTCTTATCAGGGGAGGACTGGCCAACCTCACCATGATTGGGGTCTGCATCTGATGTTATTATTTTCCATGCTGGTCAGCGTGCCCTCTGCCCTGCACATCTCAGCCAAGGGAGAATCTCTTTGGATAGTCTTTGGATAGGAGTTTTGTTCCAGTCCACATAGATTTCCACTATTCATTACTACTGTAAGGGCTGTATTACTTGTGGTGTCTTAACCAAGTTTCTGAAATCCCACCAAGTTTCACAAGGTAATGGATCTTAAAGGAACAAAGATGTGAAACAATTTCCAAGTCTACCTCCAGCCTTCAGAGAGAATCACTCACCAACAACTCAGAAACATTGAAGGGAGATAAGCCATCCTGGAAATAGCCACAACCAAAAGTGTTTCAAATTATACTTCTTAGGATATCTTATAAGTTTATTTTACTCTAAATTCATGATATTTTTCAACATGAGAGCCATTTGGTTGCTACTAGCCACCATAGTTAGATAACTAGTTAGGTATTTAATTTAAAAAGTGTACACCCAATGGCAAACTACAGGAAGTCAAAGGCACAGATGGGACATTTTCTCAACTACTTTTAGAATTTCCTCACACGTTTTGAGTAATGTTTCAGTCTTACTGCCACTGCCATACATGATTCTTTGAAAACAGGTATTAAAGGGAAGCCATTGAGCCATTACTTTTACTTGGAAATTGAAGGTGAAAACCCTGCATTGAAATGGAGGCATCAATTTACAAGATGAAATGACCCTTGACAGGAAAGTCAGCTAACTAGTCCCTCTAGAAATTTCTGTCCTTGAAATGTGAAGCTCGGGCTGGTCTGAGCCCCCCGAGGTGGGAGTAATCCTGCCCCTTCCCTAAGGACTTTCACCATTTTGATCATCATAGCATTTAGAATTGGGGGAGGAAAAATAATCACAGCCTGACTACAGGCAGTAAATTCCTGCATTTCTTGAGGATTAATGGTAAAACTTTAACAAAATGTTTCAGATTCTTAAAACATAGGTATGCTTTCCCACATGGCAAACCCAGACATTTTCTGGCTGAGCTACATTTCATCTGTATATGGACAGATATTTTTTGTGTTGACAGAAGCAGGACTTGCAAGCAACCTCTTTTTGCCTTGGAAAAGCCAACTACAGCATATGCTTCCATGTACAAGAAATAGAAAATGTTCTTGAGTCCCCTGAGTTTCTAGCCAGGATTGTGAATGGAGAAGGACCATACTTCCCAATTAGCTTATTTTGAAATACCTCTAGTTTTCTGGTTTGATAATTCCCACGGATATTCCTCTTCTGTGTGGTATTTTCCTAATGGGCTCTGCTTAGACAGCAGGAAAGACTGTCACTGCTTAATAGGTTTGAAAATGCAAGACTGACCCAAAAGCACCTACCAAAGGCCTCCTGGCTTATTAGTCTGCAGTTCTGGCAGGTGCCACTTTGTGACCTCTGAGGCTTTATATAACATTGTATGGATGAGCACGGATGACAGAGAGAGGGAGGCTTGCACCATCTACGTTGATCTGCAGACATTCAGTAGCTTCACTAAAATACATTTCATATTTTTGGTACATGCATGCACCTATATGTACACTTAATGTAATGGGCTCCTTTTCCTCCCCACCATTCACAGTCTGTTATGAAACTGGTGGTGCATTTTAAAATTGATTGTGACTTGGAATCAAGGAAATATGGCATTACTCTCCATTTAAAGGTCAAAGTTATAACTAACAAATATAACAAAATAAATGCAACATAAAAAAGACTGTGTTTAAATTGGCTTGCTGAACTTAAACATTATAATTGGTCTGAATATAAGTTTTGAAGTTATCCCCAAATACCTCATGCATTCACCTTCACTCTCTCTCTCTCTGTCTCTCTGTCTCTCTGTCTCTCTCTCTCTCTCTCTCTCTCTCTCTCTCTCTCTCTCTCTGGTACAGAGTTAGAGAGCTTGGAAGGGTTCCACTTGTTTGTGTGTTACCGTCATTTTTAGAAAATCTATAATTTGGGGGATTTATTTCTGACTTGTCCTTACATTTCAGGCTTGAAGTCTTGCTCTTAGCTTGTTTATTTGACCTTAACTGGGATCACATCTGTTCCAGTATCTTGGGCATTTGTGATCACAGATCCATTCCAGGCTTCCTTTCATGCTCTGATGAACAAATGCCTCTGTATCCTGGTTGCTGTCATGGTTCAACCCCAAATCAGCTCCTCCTACTTCCTCACGGCAGTAGCACCTCCCCTGTGCTGCCTTTAGGAGACTTGTGAAGCAATTCCTGTCATCAGTGTTCCCCACTCTCTTGTCTCTTTCTTCCTTGGACTGCCCTAACCCCTCCTTCAGAGGTAGAACCTCCCTTTCAGTAGTAGCTCCTATGAACAGGCAGACTATTTTTCATCACATGTACATTGAATAACTTGTGAGTGTAAATCCCTTTCGTAGATATTTGCATTTTAAGCTTTTTAACCTTAATTGTAGAAATCGGAAATAGAATTTAAAACTATTTCCTTCTTAATGTAACTCCATGCATCAGCAGGCCATGAAGACCTGAGGGAATTGATTTTAACCCTAAATTCATAAATCAATATTTTGCATATGCAAAGACAATCTAGGCATAAATTTCTAAGTCTTTTTGTGCAGTGGTTGAGAATGAGTGGGGAAAAAAAAAGAAAGAATATGGCCATGCTGACTCCTCTCCAAGTATCCCAGTGTCTTCCTGTAGAAAATCTACTAAACTGAATTGACTGGCCACTTCCAAATTAACCATTCTTGGGAGCTATTAAGGGCAGATTAATTCAAGGTGAGTTAGCGGTTGCAGACCTGGACACTGAGCCTACCTACCACCATCTCAATCCTATGTCAGTTGAGAGGTCAGCCTGCCATCATCTGTCTCTTGATCAATATTCATTAAAGACATTGGAATGACCAGGGCCACTTGCAAAGACAGATTCCTTGGGGAGTAGCTCAGGACTCTGTATTTTAATAAAATACTTGAGTGATTATTAAGCAGATTCAATTTTGAGAACCATGACTTTGTACCCTTTACTAAATTTCTCCTTTACATTTCTTCCCTGCCTCTTTCCACTCTTCAGTTGACCATAACTTATTCTTCCCCTCACCCTGCCACAAAATTCATAGATATTAGTCATGAAAAGTCGTTTCTAGTTTTGTCTGCCCCTTGCCCCATGCCTTCCTCTGACCTATGTGTGGATGGAGATCACACTCTCACTTCCAGAACAAATGGAATCAGCTTTGTAGCCTCAATGCCACAAAACCCAAGATACTATAGGCATGATAAAGTGAGGTAGTTGGGTGGCTGTCAAGACCATTCCAGCCCAATAGGAGTCTACCAAAGAAATCCAGGAATTCTTTGCTATAGTCCAGGGTTGTAAGTGTGGTAGGTACAAAGGACATTTGGAGGTCTTAGGTTCAAGCCCTTTGTTTTGTATGGATGAAGAGTCTGTGTTAGATGCTCATGAGTATAATGAGAGAATTATCCCATGTGTAGATAGCATCGGAAGAAAAATGGTGTATGTTGATTTATATAAGGAAGGTTTTTTAAGCTGTAAAATGTACTTTTTTTTTTTTTTTTTTTTTTTTTTGCGGTATGCGGGCCTCTCACTGTTGTGGCTTCTCCAGTTGCGGAGCACAGGCTCCAGACGTGCAGGCTCAGCGGCCATGGCTCACGGGCCCAGCCGCTCCGCGGCATGTGGGATCTTCCCGGACCGGGGCACAAACCCATGTCCCCTGCATCGGCAGGTGGACTCTCAACCACTGCGCCACCAGAGAAGCCCAAAAATGTACCTTTTTTTTTATGTAAGAGCAATCCTAATTACTGTCATTGATATCTCCTATTTATAGTATTTGCCTAATTGCTATGTAGAATATTTACTATGCACATAATAATTATGCATTATTTTCATCTTCATTAGTTTCTAAATTTCTTAAGGGTAAGGATAAAAGTCTTCCATATTTCTGTATACTCCAGCCCACTTTGACAGTAGCTTACATATTGTACATTTTCAGTAAAATACTTAATGAATTAATGAAGGTGTATGTTTTACTCCTGTTACATTTGCGTATATGCATGTTTACACAAAAGGCCCCAGTAAATCATTTGATGCCTCTCCACCACAGACACAGGTATACCTTTCCTAGTATTCTCAGGAATGTTGGAAATAGAAGATGGAGGCCTTTACCTTAGAGCTATCATTAAGAGGAGATAGGGAGAAAGAAGAGGAACACAGACAGGAAGAGAATGGAAGGACATGGGGAAGAAGGAAGGGATGAACTGTGTTACATTGGGCTTATTATTGACAGAAAATACTCTGCAATGCACATAACAATCATTAAGCACATAAGTCTCCAGGTCAAAACCAAGGGTTTTGGTGACCACAGCTGTATGTGTCCCTTCCATCACATACAATGCTCTGCTCCTTTCTCATATTAGGATGTGAGTCACGGTAGTGTGTTTATTTTTCTGTTCAGACCACACCGTTTACCAGTTTTCCCCCTAAAGCACTGCATATGCTTCCAGATTCACGCTGGATACACTTTAAAGATGTGTGTGTTCCTTCCTTCCTAAGAGCTAGTCTTCACAAGCTTTAAGTACCAAGTCTTAGAAGAAGAAAAATAATTGAAGATGAAGATGAATAAGGAGGAAGAGGAGAAACAGAGCACACACAGAAAATAAAAAAACAAAAATACCTTAACCATATCCTGATGCATCCCAGAAAACAAGGCATCAAGTGTTCTGTGAACTACCTCTTATGTACCTTTCAAAAATCAAATAATGTAATTGTCGGTTAACCAGTATCTGGTTAACTGGTTGGTTAACCAGTATCCAAAAGGATAATCCATGTGGAAACTGAACTATGGATTTTCTTTTGTTGAAAATTATAATTATCATCTTTCCCTTTACCCCTCATCACCACCACCCCTAATTTCCTTCTAATTTTGCAGCCAAGATTCATGGCATTCAAACTTTTTTTAAATCCATTCATTTCCCAATGACTCCCAATTTCTTTATTTTTGCACTTCCTATGAAGCATGACCCTGAGTTTTATTCTTGCTTGATTAGAAGATCAACTCTATTTATGGATGTTCAGGCTTCAGAGATTTTGCTCACATAACATGGCTTTCTTCTTATAACTCTTAAAAATGAATAAATAAAAGAATACTGTTCATGACTTTCTCTTTCCCAATCAGGGAAAATTTACTTTAGTTACCTTAGTAACCAGAATGTCAGTCATTCTCTCCCTACGCCAAATCCCTTCAGAATTCACATAGAGCACCATTTTAAAAATAGAATTATTTCTATTCTATTTAAACTCTAGATTTTGTTAAAAACAAACTTCTTGCTTACTTGAATGCTTCCTTAAAGAAGCCAATCTATTTCTTCCTCATGAATATATTAAATTTAGGGAGTGCAGAAAATTTTGATGTATTATGTGTGTGTGAATTCTGTAAATATATATTATATTCACTGATAGATATAGATAAAGAATCATACAACTTAGAATTAGGATAATTCAATGACTTAGTGACAAAATTAGAATGTAAATTGCCTGAATACAAGAAAATGCATCTGTGAGATGTATGTGAGTGTTTGAATTACTGCAACCTCACCAACCTCACCAATATACTTCTATATTTTCCCAATTTGGTAGGTAAAATAGTGATATTAGATTGGGAGGTATTTTTTGCATTTGTTCAATTTCTAGTATCTCATTGTTTAATTTTTACCCATTGTTATTTCTAATTCTATGTATCAGATATTAAAATTATGTAGTTTTATTAACAGAAAATGGCTTAATTATAATAATAATTAAGTTTATTCCTAAATACTTCCTATTTCACTTATTATTATAAGTGAAGAGAATTTTCTTTTTTCATAATTTTAACTAGCTTTCAAAATTATTATTGGCCATTTAATGCATCCTTACTATGAATTCTTCATTGGTTATATACATTCAAATGTGTTCTAGACAGTGACTTGGCTTTTTTGTTTGTTTAAGCTATCTTTTCTGTACAGGAGGTTTAAAGTTTTATATATATGCATTATGCAATGTTTTATTAAGATGTGCTCGTTTTTGCATGCTGTTTAAGAAATCCTCCTCTACTTCAAAGGCTGAACGTTATTATGCTAAATTTTCTTCTAAATGTTTTAAGTTTTCCTTCTGTTATATATGTCCTCAATCCTCCTGAAATTTATTTTTGTGTATATGTGAAGTAGAGATCTTGTCGTTTGTTTTCATATAGATAACTCATTGGTCCAGTGCTACTTATACTCTATCTCCCTAGAAATTAATAATGTTAACTCTTCAAATATCAGATTTTCTTGCATACAGGATTTCTTGGCTCCCTCTACTGTGATAGCTTTGCTTTTGAATCCCTGAACAAATAACATGCTGTTTTAATTAATGAAGAAAATAGTAAATATTCTTTCCCTTACAAAATGGCCTTGTAGTTTAAAGATTCTATCAACATTTCTTCCTTTTATTATGAAATTCCTGTCTCTGACTTGCTCATTTTCTTATCCTGCTGTTAATAATTTTCCCCTTGAATATATGAGTTTCTTACAAATTAAAGAAATTAGCTATTGTCTTTCATAGAATTTACAGATTTTACCTCATGGCTGTTGGCCTCTAAACTTAGTTTTTGATAGTTTTGCCAAACATAAGATCTTTGGATTTTGTTTGTTTTAAATATCATGAAATCAAGTTTATTGTTTATTTCCTTTATGACTTCTGGGATAAATTAAAACATCAAATGACATTCAATGACATATTTATCAATGATAAGCAAAAAAATCTCAAAATAATAGCTTTTCCCATGTTTATGACAAATTAATGAATAACTTCATATCCTGTGACACTCCATCCTTCCTTTTTCCCTCATTCAAATTTTCATTATATATAAATTAAATTCTGAGTCACTGACTGAATTTAACATATTTTACTATATATTTTTATATTCAAGAATAGACCTTGATTTTGTACTGTTATGCAATCATATGTTCAGTAGTTATTTATACTTAAAGTTTTATATTAAATGAACTGTTCTCATTCAGAGGAAAAAATAGTTACGAAATTTCTTCAGAAAATGTACACGTTTACCTATTGCTTTTGCACACCATGGGGAGCTTGGCTGAGTATACAGCTCTCAGGTTATCAACCACTTTGCCTTGGAAATTGTGAGAGATTGATGTGTATCTTCGGATAGCTTGGTATTGCAAGTCTGAAGTTTGTTTTATTTTGTTTTGTTTTTTTGTACTGTTGTTAATGGTATTCCATTCTAAATTTTTCATATTGTGGTTGAAAAAGAAAAGCCAAAATAATCTAGGTAAGGTCTCCTGTTATTAATTCAAGGCAAACTGAGCAAATTCTTTATAATTGTAGCTTGGTCCCTTTTCTTCAGTTTGGCAATTATTTTTCTCTCTTCTTTGATTATTTCCTCTCTTCCAATTTTTCTAGTTTTCTTTTTTCATAAATACTTCTAATCTTTAAGTTGCATCTCCTCTCTCTTGCGACTATATTTATAATATTCTACTATTGTTTTCATCCCTTTGTCCTTTCACTCTTCATTTTCAGAGGGAATCACCAGTTTTGACTTTTGCATATCTGATCTGATCGTTATAAGTCTATTCTGACTATTTTCTTTTGCAGTCTTTTCTTTCATCAGTCAGCTTATTTTAATCTTTTTTCATCTTAGTGTAGTCTTCTGCTATACTTTTCTTTCCCACTCATGAAGGTCAAATCTGTTTTTCTACAGCCTTCAAGTAGGGATATTATTTTTTTCACTGATGTTATTCTGTTTAGAAACTACCTTTCTGAGACACATTAATTTGGGTTTTCTGGACTATCAGTTCTTCTTATGTTGTAATATGTTTTCTGAAGTCTACCTTTATTTTTTTATGTTCGTTCATCCTGCGTAGGTGAAATTTCTATGCAGGCTTTGCATTTGCCAAAATCTTGGTGGGGGTGGAGGAGGTTACTGTCCTCAGCTCTTTCTAATGTCCACTTAGGTGCTAGTATCAAACTACTATCAGACGTAAAGGAAAGGACATTTGCAACCACTCCATAAATTATGATATCTAGCACACTCTACTTGGTGTGAATCTACCACTGCATCTGTTACTGCTACTATATCTTCTGGATAAGAGAATCGAATGCTTATGGGGATCTCTGTGTCAAGCAAAAAATAAAAAGCTACTCTTTCTAGTATGCACTGCTCTTTAGACAATTTCTATCTCTGCTCTTGCTTTTCACCCTTTTCCTTAAATGATAAAGGATCCCAATATGTAGATATCATGGCCTGCCCTTACTCCTACTCCCATTCCTTGATATGCTGAATATTGAGAGTCCTGGTCTCTGAACATATGCAGAAAGAGATCCTTCGATGAAAGCACAGGCATTGAATATCTGCCTTGTCTTGCTCATAATGTACATCTTATGACATTTGGAGTCTGGTGGCTCATTTGCCCAACAATGTGACCTCCGCATCCTAAACTTAGGGGCAAAAAGCTGGATAAGTTCTATGATCCTTCCACCTTTTCAGGCACTCTTTGGGCCATGCTAGATCAGAAAGTTTCAATTAACTTATAGTGCAAAAGCCTGTGCTTCCGTCAGTTCCCATCAATAAGGCAGCTAAGAAATAATTGTCTCAGCATTGACAATCTATTCTTAACTTTAATTCTTTTGTCATTAAAAATAATTTTATAATTTGAAAGAAATATTTTCTGTAAAAAATGCTCAAGGAGTTGTAGTAGGCAGAATGTGTTAATATGGAAACTAAACCTAGATTATTAATAAAAATTTTTAAAATAGGTCATTGTTATCTTATATTGACTACTGACTTTACAAAATTTGAAACTTCCAACAAAAAGAAATTACAAAAATGTCCTGTTAACATGTCAGTAAACAAAAACTATTGCAATGCGTGAGCCTTCTGTGAAGGACCATACAAATTTTGAGTCCATTGAAAATAAGTTTTTTCAAAGTATCACCTGGATATCCCAGACAAGCTTTGAAATCATCTAGGAGGTGTGCTTATCCGTGTCTGTACTGATTGTGTCATTTAATGTGTGTGTTATTGAAAGCAGTGCTATAATCCCCATTGATTCTGGTGGCATTTTTTTGAAGTAACAGGGGAGAGCTGGTGAAGTAAGTGTTCCACGGACTACAAATTAGATATCACTATTTAAAGGGCATAATGGGATATGTGAGTTGCATATCAATGATGGAGTATATTATAAAAAGTTATTTCTTAGAAATATAAAGTTTAAAGATGTGATGGAAATAACATAGAGTCAGAGAAGTCGAATATTCAGCCCTTTCTTGGCTCCAGTAAACACAGGGTTAAAATATGTAGTTTCTCTCTCCCAGAAGCCTATCTTCTATGTGGTGGCCATCCCTTATAATGTGATAACAGCTTTAATAGGGCTCAGTTCAGGGTCCAAAGAGAGCACCTGGCCAAGTGGTCAGAATCAATACATAGGAATTGACAAGGCTGACCAGCTGGACAAGGGCTTGATAAGGCAAAAAGAATTGCTTGTTCAGAAACAAAATGGTGAAACAGTATTTGGCTCACGGAAGTGAAAAGATTTGGAAAGCCTAGGGAAATAGGCTGAAAGAATAAATGAAGGGAAGCTGGTAAGAAGCCGTATATACAATGCAAAGGAGATGGTAGTAGTCAAAGTAGCAAAAATCTGTGAACAACCCAAATGTCCATCAACAAGAGAACAGAGAGATGAGTTGTGGTATATTTCTCCAATGGAATACTACAGAGTAAGGAAAATACATGAGTTGCAGTTATGTGCATGAACATGGACAAAATGCATCCAGATAGAGTTGAATGGAAAGAGCAAATCAGAATCTAAAATGAGTGGATATATGTGTATGTATAGCAGATTTACTTTCCTGTATATCTGAAACTAACACAACATTGTAAATCAACTATACTCTAATACAAATTTAAAAGAAAAAGAGCAAATCATTGAAGTATCATAAAATATGTTTCCCTCCATTTATGCCACTTACAAGCATACTGTCAAACAATTTTTTGATTAGGAATATATTTATATATACTATATATATGTATGTATACACATATATTAAATATATATTTAAAATAAGAGAATAAGAAACCCAAATTTCAGGAAAGTGCTTATCTCTAGGTTTCCCTCTAAGAGGGAAGGGGTTGGACAACACAGGGCCAGGGTGGGGGGTTGGTATTCCAAGAGTATTGGTATTATTCTCCATCCTAGACTGAGTGACAGGTGCTCTAGTGTTAGTTTTGCTTATATTATTTATTATGTACATCTATATTAAATATTTTTGTATCTATTGAAAATTTAATAAAAGCAATAAAAAGTATTCTTGTCCTAAATTGAATTACTCCACCCAAATTAACCTTGCTATTTCAAGGAAAAATGACTTATTGAGAGCTGCTAATTTTCATTATAATAGAAATGTTAACTGTTAAAACTCTTTTGATGCCCAGAAAGTTAATGGGAAGGTTCAAAAGATTTCTTAAAGCCTTTTCTTTTTAAACTAGAAATAAAGAAGTGAAGGAAAAGTCCTCCGGTGTCAAAGCAGGCAAAGGCAGATGGCTGAGAACTCTAAAGTCCTTGATTGTACTGTGGGTTCGTTGCTTTGGCCACAGAGGAGACTTCACCTTTCCATTTAACGGACAAAGAAAATGTAAATTTGTTCTGAATCACAATACACCCAGCATTAAACTTAGTAAGAGAAAATTGCACTAAGAGCTGAATTTTAGGCTTAACTTTCTGACACTCTCTTTTTTGTATGGAATTGATCAGCTCAAACAGAGAGCTCATGACTGGGAAAATGACACAGTCTGCTGTTGCCTTGTTCTAAATTTTAATGGTGTCAGATTTTACCGCTGCTGTTCCCTCTGATTGTCTAGCAGGAACCAGCATTCTTCCTTGGCTTCCCTGTGAGCAAGGCAGCTGTGGGACAAAGTCCGCTTAGTATTAATCATTGCTGTTTCCCATCTAGCCCTGTGAAAATAAAATCGACTGTCCTCAGAATGAAGAGTAAGAATAATTTGAAGGAAGTGTGAAAATGTAAAACTTGGTCCTGACTTAGCAGCTTTGGCAGAAGTGTTTCCTGATGTTGTTGGATCATTTTCCTATTTTTTTTTTAATCACTATAGAAATAGAATTATATGGGTGGTCCTTTCCATTTTCCCCAAAGAACTAACCCTAACTTCATTTTTTTGTTAAATGATATTTACAAAATATTCTCAATAGCACAATGAATATGATATGTTGTACCCAAAATTGATTTCTAGACTGGAATCAAGTTCATGATGTGTGCTTATAAGGGTGCTTAATTATACTCACTGCGACACAACTTGTATCACTGGCACAAAACTATCCCCATCAGCTTTTTCAACATTTCTTCCCATTAGAAAACTGTAACTCAAATTTCTCTTAACTAAATCATTTTGTCTCTATAGATAATGATCTCATGGGCTTAAAATACATAGTATATGGGAGGTTATCCCTGATAGGATGGGAGTGGGAGCTTAGACTGAAAGTTAGAAGAAGGAATGGTATGAAGGGAAATTGTTGTGATTCCCTTCATTGTAAAAACCAAAAGGTAAAATTATACAGACAGTAATTAAGTTCATTTGCTATGAATTAATATATATTTGGGAAATGGGAGAGAGAGAAGAAAAGGGGGAGAGTGAGAGTGAGAGAGAAAAAAAAATGTTCATACCGGGATGCAAGGGAGGAACATACTTAAAAGAGACAAAAAATATATAGTCCTCTTCATAAGTTTATTTACTATTTCTGTTTTTCATTTATTTTCCAGTGGATTTCCTGTTCATGTTCTTTGACTAATTGTCTTTTGGTTTGTCCATGATTTCTCCACTTAACCTATCCTTATACATTTTATATTCTGGGAAGTTTTCTTTGTCATGTGTGCTAATTACATTTCTCGAGTGTCATTTGTTTATGGTAGTTGTTTCCATTCCAAAGTTTTTAATTTTTATTGTAGTAAATTGTATCAATCTTTTCCATTATGGGTAATTTTTAAATCACATTATTTGCTTTTTTTTTTTTTTTTTTTTACAGTTCCATCTACGGATGCCATGCCTCCTCAACTATCCGGGAAGTGCTATGCAGGAGGAATGTGGCATGTTTTCCTCATCTCTTGTCCCTTTTAGAATGTCCTTCACACATCTTGAATTAGTCACTCAATACCAAACTGTTGAGGTGACTAGCTGACTTGAAACTGAAGAGGTGACTTTTGCAAGTGTCAAGTGAGAGATTAGCAAATAGATTGGCTTTTGTTTTATGCTCATGGAAATTGGCTGAGAGTATTTTCATTGTATTTTTCCTTCTCTCCCCCTTTTTCTTCCTGATTTTTTTGAAATGTTCATCAGTTCTTAAGGAAGAATTCTTTCTCCCTTTAGAAAAATTTATTTTTCAAGAACTTAAAATAAGTAGGGCTCACAATTAGTTTCTGAGTAACTGTTAATTCATACAGATGTAGGAGGCAGGTTTCCTACAGCTGTGTGTAATTGAGTTCAGTTCATCATCACATCTCGTGGGTTACTTTAATATTTAACCCCCAAGCAACACTTTCAATGCCACCAACTTCTCCAGACTCACAAAGTCTAAAATACAAAAACCCTTGTTGAGAGCTTTGAAGTTTATCCTGTCAGGTATATTTGACAAAGATTACTTGAAGGGGATGTAAATCAAGTCTCTTGCAGTTTTTTCTGTAATAATGTCTACATTTATATGGTACAATGCCTTTGCCATAACATGCTCATGCAAATAATTTCACTGAGTACTTCAATATCCCTTCAAAATAGGAAGGCAGTTTTTATTTTCTTTATCAAGTGAGACAACAGGCTCAGCTTCATTAAGTGACTTGTTCCATTCTAGCTGTCAAATGTTTATTGAGCATACACTAAAGGAAGTTTGTGAGTTAAGCCTTCTGAGTTAAATACAGTCCAGAGGCCAAATGGCTTACTACTATCTAGTAGAGGTGTGGTCATTATGCAAACAGCCCTATTCGTGGCAGAGTGAAGAGTAACTTTTATGAAAAGTATAAGCATCCCATGACATACATAAAGATGGGAGAATTTGAGCATGAGTTTTGGAATTAGAAATGTACTCTGGACAAGAATTTTACTTCTCTGAGCCTCAGGTTCTTTTCAGTAAAATGGATCTGCCTTCAATAAAATAGGACTGTCAATAAAACAGGACTTAGAGTCTGACTATCTTTGTTTACTATCCGCCACTACCACTTACCAACTCTATAAACCTTGTTGTGTTACTGAACCTTTCTATGCTCTGTTTTTTTTTTTTTTTGTTCTCATTAAATAGGAATAATAGTACCATCTCACTGGTATTTTGTGGATATTAATGAGATAAAGCTGCATAGTACCTGCTGCTTGAAAAATGCTCAGTGTATGTTAGTTGCCAGCACTATTATAGTACTAATAATAGTATATTTGGAAGCTCAGAAAAGACTTGATTGACATTATGACAATGAATATGTTTTAAACACTTAGTTAGATTGTGATTGTCAGAGAATAAGAAAAAGGTACAACTTCTTGAAATGCAGGATATTCTTGAAGGACACCAAATTATCACCTTTACTGATACATATGCTATTGGTAAGCTACTAGAGGGATGTCTAGTTGAAATAATTCTGAAGGCCTTTGAATGGTAGCTTAGGAATTGAAGCCTTTTGAATGGTAGCTTAGGAATTTGTGGCAAATTTCTTAGGGACTTCTGGAACATTCCCATCGACAGTTAAGATTGTTAGACTTTTAAATATTGATCAGTCTGGTTGGTATAAAATATGGTATCTGATGGTGGTTTTAATTTGGCTTTTCTTGATTATCAGTAAATTAGGAATCTTTTTTTTAGATATGAATGGCTAGTAGCCCTAAAACCTACCATGGTTTCTGGTACCCAGTATGGGCTTAATACATAAATATTAAATAAATGAGTAAATGAATGCATGTTCAAAATGAATGCAAGGTATCTCCCTTTCTCACAGACATCAGGGATTTTTAACAGACTTGTACAGAGACGATGTGCTTACTGCCTAAGGGAAAGGTGTAACTTCTGTGATGACCTTCTCTGCTGAGGGAGACACTGTCGTGAAATATCCATCTGGAGCATCCCCATACAGGCAACAGTGGCCCTTCGATCACACTATGCAAGTACCTATCTCTGCTGGATATGTGAAGCCTTGACCCTTTCCCGAAATGAGCATTATAACACAGGGAGCAAGCATCACATGATTGAAAGAGGAGATAATTACCAAGCAGCTGTTTTGGTGTGAGCTGATCCTAGACCCGCATCGCCCATTTGAGAATTGTTACTGAGAGGGTTTGGCCTTGCAAATGGATTTCTCAGCCATTCTTTTCCTTATTTTCTTTAATCAAAAGACAATTAAGAACTGACTACAAGTACCCCAGATGATGGAACCTGTTTTAAAATAGATGTTTTATTATTATTCAGGTACGGTGAGATCAACAGACCAAGAGACAACTGCCATTGAAAAGATAGTTTGTTATACTCACAGATCCCAAGAGAAGAGGACATACCACACTTCTGGTGGGTATATGCAGAAGCCCTGGGATAGGTCAGGAGGCAGAGAGAGGGTAGGCAGGGGCCTTTCTTGTGGTTTCTGCAGGCAGGAACGGACAAGCAGGGTAAGCAAGCTCAGGGTTGGGTAATTTGTATAATTTCAATGGGGTCTGCCACATAGAGGTTGTCCCTAGCTGTCCGGCACCTGGCTCTAGGGTGATGAGAACAGGTAGATAGTAGCCTGGAAAGTGAGGAGCCCAGTAAAGGAGGTGGTTGTGGTGCAGGCTCTGGACTGGTTGGTTTGCATATGAAAGGCTTGCTCCCAGGCTATTAACTTACTATCTCTAGGAATTAGCTAGCATTGATGGGACAAAGCCTCCAGAGTCAGTGAGGCCACAGACGTCCAAGTATTAGAATTCAGAAAATAAAAGACATGGTTAATACAGACAGTAGTAAGATCATTTGCCATTTATCCTAAAGGAAGCCTATGAAATAATAATGGCTACAATTTATTGGAAATATAGTATACACTTGATCTTGAAGTAGTTGCCTAACATATTGTTTTCAACAACCTGATGTTAATGTCATTTAAAAAAGGCCTACATTGTCTCAAACTTTTGCAATAGTAGGAAAGAGTATATATAGTCTCTGAGATCCAAACGGCAGAATGATGGACTGATGGGTGAAAATTACAGGGAGACAGCATAGAGCTTTACATATGGAAGTCATTGCAAACAAGTAGATCTTTCCAAAATGGAACAATGGCATATAACATAAAGAAATCTTCATCAGAGGACATGCTAATTCTCCTACCTCGCACTTGGTCCAGAGAATTCCTGCATTGGCTAGAGTTTTAAATCTAGTGACCCCTAAGATTGCATTAGATTCAAGACTTTAAGATCCCCAAGCATTTTTTTGTTTTGCTCAAAAAAGCCTTAAAATGGAGGCAATCTGAAAATAAAATCTGAATGCTGAATGGCCAAGGGATAAAATCAATTTTGGGCATAAGCTTGTATTGATGAACTTCTGAAATACAGAAATACTTCAAAATTTTATTCCCTCCTCCCCCTGACATTGGAAGAGCATAGGAGAATACCCTAAGATTTCATACTGACAAAGCAGTCTGCTGAAAGAGAGGGGCTGAATCATTTTAATATTCTCAGCTAAGGGAAATTATAGAGTTAGAATTATATTCAAGATTTAAGTTATAATTAGTTAATGACCCTATAAACATTTTGCTTAATAGTATACTCATCTCACCACCTCTCTCCACGAATTTCCTCTATCCACAATTTTGATTAAACTGAAAGAATTGTGTATAAATAAGAAAGAAATTTTTAAATGATTATGTGCAGGCATACCTTGCTTATATAAAACACAGACTGAAGAAATTTTAAACTGTGACAACATGTTTTAATGATTATAAGGAAATCTGCCAAGCTAACATTTCTACTTTATTTTGCATTATTATTTTTAAAGATTAATCTCATTAAAACACAAATTTATCTTCCTCCATAAATGACCATAGCTTAGCAAGTGAAAGTATGTTATTTCCTCCTAATTCATCTCATACTCAGTGAAAATGATATTGTTTTTTTTTGGAATAATTGCCCATTGTTGTAGTGCACCTCAAGCATTGCTTGTATGGCAGCCTTCTAGCTTAATGCCAGAGGGAAAAGATCTTTCCTTAACCATCACCATTTTGCCTCAAAATCAGCAATCTGTGTACATTATATATGTACATTACTTCCCTCTATCACCTTAAGATGCCTGTTGCCTCTTCTCATCACCTTAGTGCTCAGTCCTACCTAGCAAAAGTCCTAATTGATAGTAGGTGCTCAATAAATATTTAATTAATGTTGAACAGCTACCTCTCTGTCTCATTTGGTAGATCTCAAAGGTCAAGAAGGGAAGAACTTAATTTCAAAAGATAAAGAGGGCTAGCTTACTCCACTTATTTACTTCACTCTTTGTGATCAGCACTGGACTCCCTGGCTGTACCATCTCCACATCATGAGAGCAGACTGGCCAAGACAAAAGGCAGTGTGGCAGAATCAGGGATGTGCCTGGCTCCTGAGCTGCAGGCAAACCTCAGAATGCAGATCATAGCACCTGAGAAGGCAGAACGCATCTGGAACCACAGAACCCTCTGTAGGAAAACAGTCACATGCACAGGTCTCCCTTTACATCTTTGGGACTTGGATGAATTTAAATGAGGAAGAGATCAGTTTGGATTAAATAAGTCTTTTTTATTTTTTTCATGTTGTCTCCCTGGCCACCATAGAAGTTAGGTCCGTGGATTTCTCCAACTTAACTCCAAAGCAAGGGTTCGAACATGACACATAATATTAGAGTAATTATTTCCCCCATATCTCACAGTTCCCTCTTATTTTTTATCTCCTTTCAATATCATAATAACTACATTATATAATGAGGTACTGAGAACATAAGAAAGATAAGAAGCTTCATTTTGAATGTAGGGATGTTATCTTCAAATTTCTCAGCCTATCATCACCCTGCTCTTGTGACATTATACCCAGAAATACTAATGTAGGGTTTTCAGGATATCATTTCACTAATGCTATGGTTTGAAACCTTGACTTGATGACCATAATCAATAGATCGTATACATATTCAAATTACACAAATTATAAATATCCAGTAGAAGAATATGGTTGGAAATTGTCTAATTTTTTGAAATGAAAAGTTAGGGAATTGGTTTTGTTTATTGATAAAGAAATGCAAGAGCCTTGGATAATATTTGTAAAGAAATAGTAACGAGAACATCTATGACTCCAGATGCCTATTTTATAATTAAGAATCCTACAGTAGGTTCTAAATGATGATCTAAAGTAGCATCGCCAAAGTGAAAACAAAAAAAATGATAAACATAAGGACCTTTAATAGTCAAAGCAAGATGTTTAAGAGCACTAAGAACTGTATAGGCCGAGGAGCCACATAACAACCAAATTGCCTTAAAATAGAGGAAAGGACTTAAGTAGCAAAAGAACAGAAGATATTCCCAAGTGAATATTTTTTGTTTATAGTGGGTTTTTTTTCTATTTCTTCAAAGTTAGAAATTTCTCAGGAAACTTCCTATATTGACAGGTAATTATTTGATAATGAAGTGAATAGTGATGATGAAAATTATAAGGATGATGACCACTGCACAATGTATAGTAAACACTGTAATGAACCACAATTTTTCTGTACCACCATGGTTTTCTCATCTGGAAGACTAATTTGTCATCAGCTGAAATTATTAGCAAGTACAGTATGGTTTCCAAATCATTTTGTATATATCTGCTATCTGTAAAAATAGTTTGGAGCTTCAAATATAGTCAGTTTCTCCTTAAATATATATTTACTTATATATATTTATGTATGCAAATATATACTCATGCCTATTGAATATGCATATATGTATGTAGTATGTATTTTAAAAATGAAAAAAGCATTTCCACATACATTATCTCGTTTAAGCTTTAGAGAAAGCATGCAAGGCAGATATTTTAATCACACCTTTCTATACAAAGAAACAAAGGCTCAAGGAGTATTGAATATTTTCCAAAGAGTACAGAGGTCGTCATCAGTAATAACAGGATTCAAACCCAGATGTCTAGTTGCAAGTTCTGTCCCACCTAAGGGGAGAAGAGTGGGTAAGTTCTGTAGTTTAAGAAAATGTCAAATATTGTCACTACCCATTTGTTCTGTTCAGTGGCCAAGCTACAGCTCCAAATATAGCACTAATTGGTTGGGAATTTATCTCCATTCAGAGTTGATACAAGTCCTGATACTACAGTTGAAATAGCATATCATGGTAAAGCAAACATTTATTAAATGTGTGACCAAGACAAGTCACCTAACCTCAGTAAGACTGTTTTCTCATCTGTAGAGATAGTAATACCTACTTAATAACTTAATTTAATTTGATGATGAGGATAACATATACAACATCTGCTGTGATGATAAGGGATGTAGAGAGCCTAGGATGTTGTCTGTCATTTAGCAAGCAATCATTAAAATTCAACTGCAATGTTTTTATTACTGCCCATCAATACATTTGGTGTCAACACTGCACAGAATTTGTGAGGTACTCCAGAATGACAGTAATATTTTTTACATCTTAATTTTAATATAGACAGTATGGGGAAAAAGTGGACACTAATTTTTCTTAACATCCTATGAGTGGCTATCTAGTCAAGAAGACAAAACACTGAAGTAACTTTTTTTTTTAATTTATTTATTTATTTATGGCTGCATTGGGTCTTCGCCGCTGTGCGTGGGCCCTCTCCAGCCACGGCGAGCGGGGGCCACTCCCCACTGCACTGCACGGGCCTCCCATTGCGGCGGCCTCCCCCGCTGCGGAGCACGGGCCCCAGGCGCGCAGGCCCCAGCAGCTGTGGCACGCGGGCTCAGCAGTTGTGGCTCGTGGGCTCCAGAACGCAGGCTCAGTAGTTGTGGCGCACGGGCCCAGTCGCTCCGCGGCACGTGGGATCCTCCCAGACCAGGGCTCGAACCTGCGTCCCCCGCACCGGCAGGCGGCCTCCCTACCACTGTGCCAACAGGGAAGCCCTACTGAACTAACTTTTGTAAGAATAGGCACAGTCCCAAAGAGAAAAGTGGCACAGAATGAAAAAATAGGGGCTGATTAAAAAAAACAACAAAAAACAAGATACAGGGTACAGGATCTTGTAGAAGAAAGAAATTGACACATTCATGGATGCTCTGTGACACAAGCTGTATTTAGCCCCTCTGCTGCCTTGTGCCAGTTGATTAAGATGGGGAACATTTTCTCAAGTTGTGTGAGAGAAGCACAGCTGTCTGTTCAGGAACTTGAGTATGAAACGTATGCTTCCTGCCAAACTTTCATGGGGTACAACCTCAAAGCTTCACAAAAACAGAATGGTTTTAAAAATGATTGGAAAGACTCATTCTCACTGACAGATGGAAAGTATCGGAGATTAGGTGAGTGTGCCTTTGTAAGTGTGCACATATGTATATAGTGTGTGCACACCCACGCTTCACACATTCATTTGGTGAGGTGGCTGATAGGACTTGAAAAGTAAGAGTGTTGAGCTTCTCTGTTGCTGCATTGTTTTATCTCACAAACCTATTTTTTAAATGAATAATACTCACAATTCGTTTTCTACAGACCAGAATGAAGACTAAAGGTTTTCCCTGGCCTTGGCCTATATATACATATATCTATATATCTATATCTACCTATCTATCTATATATATATATATCCATATATATATATATATATTAGTTTGTAGAACCTGCTTCAAATTAATTTGAACTCAAACCATGCACACAAACTCAAACAAATACAGAAACATACAATTTTCCCATCCCACTATTATAAACTCAAAATGCTTACTCACTTAGCTTTTATAACAAGGAAAATGGACCTGGTTTCAGTTCAAAAAGATATTAGGGAATTTCCCAGCAAAAATGAAAAACAGATGTTTTTTTCCCCTAGATACTTCTTTTCTTGGATATTTTAACCCCACCTCCCATGTGGGATGATTACATCAGTCAAGGTAACTATGGAAACGCTCAATCCCAGAGTTGATGCGCTGCCTGAAATTTAGCCAATAGCTGACGGCATCATTACCTCTTTGCTAGCAATTGGAGGTTTCATATGCTTGATATGCTTCATGTGGCCACTGTGATTAAAAGCCATTTTGAGGGACAGCCTTCCATTTTTCTGAAATCTTAAAGCTAACCTGGAGAACAAAATATTGGTATTGCTGGTGTCAGAAACTATAAATAAACATGTGATCTCATCCTCAGAGATTCATTCTTGGAATAACTTCCTGGCTGCCTATCGGATACCAGAACATCAGTAACTGCACTGCAATGGCAAGATAGCAGTACCTATCAGTCTCATAAAGCCACAAAAAGCTGGAACACAGGTTTGTTGATGCTTATAAGCATTGCTATTTGACAACTATCCTTTTGCAAATAAGGTGATAAATCTCACTAGTTTAAATGGAATTTGAAATGTCACTTTAGTTTTCAGCAAAACTAAAAACACCCCAGCATATGACCAAGGGGAAAGGGAATATTTAAGATTCTAAGACTTGGACCTAACCTCATATCACCTGGGACAAAGATATAGGTTAGGAGTTATTCTTTATAAATGACAGTTACCAATGATAAGAATATGTATTCTTTTATCTACAGTGGGGAAGACATATAGTAGTTCTATTTTTAGATTTTAAGGAAGCTCCATAATGTTCTCCATGGTAGTTATATCCATTTACATTCCCACCAACAGTGTATGAGGGTTCCCTTTTCTCCACACCCTCTCTAGCATTTATTGTATGTAGATTTTTTATGATGGCAATTCTGACCAGTGTGAGGTGATACTACATTGTAATTTGATTTGCGTTTCTCTGATAATTAGTGATGTTGAGCATCTTTTCAAGTGTTTGTTGGCCATCTGTATATCTTCTTTGGAGAAATGTCTGTTTAGGTCTTCTGTCCATTTATTGTATTGGGTTGTTTGTTTTTTTGATATTGAGCTGAATGAGCTGCTTGTATATTTCAGAGATTAATCCTTTGTCAGTTGCTTCATTTGAGATTATTTTCTCCCATTCTGAGGGTTGTCTTTTTGTCTTGTTTATGGTCTCCTTTGCTGTGCAAAAGCTTTTAAGTTTAATTAAGTCCCATTTGTTTATCTTTGTTTTAATTTTCATTACTCTAGGAGGTGGGTCAAATAAGATGTTGCTGTGGTTTATGTCAGAGAGTGTTCTGCCTATGTTTTCCTCTAAGAGTTTTATAGTGTCTGGCCTTACATTTAGGTCTCTAATCCATTTTGAGTTTATTTTTGTGTATGGTGTTAGGGAGTGTTCTAATTTCATTTTTTTTACATTCAGCTGTCCAGTTTTCCCAGCACCACTTATTGAAGAGGCTATCTTTTCTCCATTGTATATTTTTGCCTCCTTTATCAAAGATAAGGTGACCCTATGTGCATGGTTTATCTCTGGGCTTTCTATCCTGTTTCATTGATCTCTATTTCTGTTTTTGTGCCAGTACCATGCTGTCTTGATTACTGTAGCTTTGTAGTACAGTCTGAAGTCCAGGAGCCTGATTCCTCCAGCTCTGTTTTTCTTTCTCAAGATTGCTTTGGCTATATGGGGTCTTTTGTGTTTCCATGCAAATTGTAAAATTTTTTGTTCTAGTTATGGGAAAAATGCTGTTGGTAATTTGATATGACCCAGCAATACCACTACTGGGAATATACCCAGAGAAAACCATAATTCAAAAGAGGCATGTACCCCAATGTTTACAGCAGCACTATTTACAATAGCCAGGACATGGAAGCAACCTAAATGTCGATCAACAGGAATGGATAAAGAAGATATGGTACATATATACAATGGAATATTACTCAGCCATAAAAAAAGAACAAACTAATGCCATTTGCAGCAGCATGGATGGACCTAGAGATTGTCATACTGAGTGAAGTAAATCAGGCAGAGAAAGACATATTATATGATATCACTTATATGTGGAATCTAAAAAAAGGGTACAAATGAACTTATTTACAAAAAAAAAGAGTCACGGATGTAGAAAACAAACTTATGGTTACCAGGGAGTAAGGGGGGGGGGAGAGATAAATTGGGAGACTTAGATTGACATATATACATTACTATGTATAAAATAGATAACTAACAAGGACCTACTGTATAGCACAGGGAACTTTAATCAATATTCTGTAAAGGACTATATGGGAAAAGAATCTAAAAAAAGAGTGGTTATATGTATATGTATAACTGTTTCACTTTGCTGTACACCTGAAAGTAATACAACATTGTAAACCAACTATACTCCAATAAAAACTTTTAAAAAGGAAAAAAAAAAAGTGGGGAAGACAAAGACTCACCAAGCTTGCAATTAAAAGTGCTAGAAATGTTTAGAAACAGCCAAGCCAGAGGTAGACTGAGTATTACTAATCCTGTGAGCCGCCTTTGTCCAAGCTTAGTCCTAATTAAATCAAGGTCCTTATCTTCCCCCCTCTATACTCCATAGAGGAAAAGGTAAACTATTTCTTCATGAAAATAATATTTTCTAGACCCTCTATAATTTTTAAAATACCATATCTAACTTTTAAAATAAAATTACTAGGCATGTGAGTAGACATGACCAAATAATTGATATATGTGAGAGAGGAAAATGAAAAGCTAAAATAAAAGCAAGTTCACAACTTAGACAGATATTGAAAATAGCATAAAATACTTTTGACTAACTATAAATAATCTATATAAGAAAACAGAGAAATAGTTGAATAGGTATTTTAAAAGATAGAGAATCTACATACAGTACTGGAATCTATAAAAATTAAAATCAATTTAAAAATTAAAAATAAAAAGTAATGTGGTTAGAAGTCAAGAGAGTAATTATTTTTGGGGGGGGGTTGTGAGAAGGGAATAAAAGGGCATTAAGTGTAATGGTATTATATTGTCTTTGATGTGTCCTGCTGTGAAAAATGAATTGCTGTGACTTAGCAAAGACGTTAAAACCCTTAAATATGTTCAAAGAAGTAAAGAAAACTGTGCATACAGAATTAAAGGAAGGTATAGTGACACTGAATCATCAATAGATAATATAAATAAGGAGATAAAAATTATGTAAAAGAACCAAATGGAAGTTACAGAGTTGAAATAAGCAATAACAAAGACAATTCAAAGGTTCAAGAGTAGATTAGGGATGACAGAAAAAGAAGAATCAGTGAACTTGAATATAGATCAATAGAAATGATGCAATCTGTAAAATAGAAAAGAAAAATAATTCAAACACTGAAAAGAACTCTAATTAAAGAAATCAAAAGAATTAAATAATTGGAGGGATATAATAAGTTCATGGCTAAGAATACTCAAGATTATTAAGATGTTAGTTCTTCCCAAGTTGATCTATAGATTTAACACAATCCCAACAAAAATCCTAGCAAGTTATTTTGTGGAGGTTGACAAACTGGTTCTAGAGTTTGTATAGAGAGGCAAAAGATGCAGAATAATCAACACAATAAAGAAAAAAGAACAAAACTGAAGAAAAAGAACAAATTTAGAAGACTGACAATATCTGAAGTCAAGACTTACTACATAAAAAACTGCAGTATCAAGACAGTGTGGTACCAGTGAAGAAATGGACAAATAGATCACTGAAACAGAATAGAGATCCAAAAATAGATCCACACAAATAAAAAAAAAGTCAACTGATTCTTGACCATGGAGCAACAAATGGTGGTGAGACAACTCGACATACACTTGCAAAATTAAAATCAGAAACTACTGCTCTGTGAAAGGCATATCAAGAGAATAAGACTGGAAGGAAATATTTGTAAAACAAATATCTGATAAAGGACTGATATCCAAAATATACAAAGAATTCTTAAAATTCTACAGTAAGGAAATGACCAGCTCTATTAAAAATGGGTAAAATATATAAACAGATACCTCATTAAGAAGATATACAGATGGAAAATAGGCATATGAAAAGATACTTGAAAATTTAAACAGTGAGATACCCCTACACACCTATTAGAATGACTAAAATCCAAAATACTGACAGCATCAAATGTTGGCAAGGATGTGGAGAAACAGGCACTCTCAGTCATTACTGGTGGGATTCCAAAATGAAATGGACACTTAAAAACCAGTTTTTCATTTTTTTCAAAACTAAATATACTCTTAACTTATAATCCAGTAATCACACTCCTTGGTATTTACCAAAATGAGCTGAAAACATATGTCCATCCAAAAACTTGTATATAAATGTTTATACCAGCTTCATTCATAATTGACAAAATTTGGAAGTAACAAAAATGTCCTTCAGTGAATGGATAAACTGTGGTATATCCATACAATGGACTATTATACAATGCTAAAAAGAAATAAAGTGTGAACACAGAAAAAGACATGGAAGAAACTTAAATTAATATTACTAAGGGAAATAAGCCAATCTGGAAAAGATACATACTGTGTGATTTCAATTATATGACATTCTGGAATATGTGAAACTATGGAGACATTATAAAGGTCAGTGGTTTCCAGTGTTTGGAAGAAAGAAAAATGAGTAAATGGAACATAAGGGGCTTTTAGGGCCATGAAACTATGATGCAATGTACTATAATGGTAGATACATGTCACTACATGTTTTTTTTTTTTTTTTTTTTTTTGTGGTACGTGGGCCTCTCACTGTTGTGGCCTCTCCTGTTGCGGAGCACAGGCTCCGGACACGCAGGCTCAGTGGCCATGGCTCATGGGCCCAGCCGCTCCGTGGCATGCGGGATCCTCCCAGACCGGGGCACGAACCCGTGTCCCCTGCATCGGCAGGCGGACTCTCAACCACTGTGCCACCAGGGAAGCCCATCACTACATGTTTTTCAAAACCCATAGAACATACAAAACCGAGAAGGAACCTTAATGTAAACCATGGGTTTGGGATAATGTGTCAGTGATGGTTTATCAGTTGTAACAAATGTACCACTCTGGTACAAGATTCTGCTGGTGGGGAAGTCTGTGTATGAGGAGAGGGAGCATACGGAACCATCTGCACCTTTTGTTCAATTTTGCCGTAAATCGAAAACTGCTTTTAAAAATAAAGTCTAGGGCTTCCCTGGTGGTGCAGTGGTTGAGAGTCCACCTGCCGATACAGGGGACACGGGTTCATGCTCTGGTCCAGGAAGACCCCACATGCTGCGGAGCGGCTGGGCCAGTGAGCCATGGCCACTGAGCCTGCGTATCTGGAGCCTGTACTCCACAACGGGAGAGGCCACAACAGTGAGAGGCCCGCATACCGCAAACAAATATTAAAAAAATAAAGTCTATGTTTTAAAAAAATTAAAGACCTTCATTGAAATGTGGGACACAATTAGCATTGTAATATACACATAGTGGCAGCATCACTAGTAAAGGAGAAAGAGACAGAAAAATATTTCAAGAAAAAAATGGCTAAAAATTATCATATTTGATGAAAACCATTAATCTACACATCCAAGGAGCTCAATTAATCCCAAATAAGATAAGTGAAAAGATATTCATACCCATACATGCACATCATGTGCAATGTTGAAAGCTAAAGATAAAGAGAACATCTTGAAAGCTGTAAAATAAAAATGGCATGATGTATAAGGGAACTCAAACAAAATTAACAGTTAACTTATCAGAAAAAAAAAATGAGGCTAGAAGATATTGGGATGACATATTCAAAGTACAGGAAGTAAAAATCTATCAATCAAGAATCTTATATCCAGAAAAACTATCTTCTAAAAAATGAACACAAAATAGAGATATGCCTAGATAAGCTAAAACTAAGAGAACTCATTGGTAGCAGACCTTCCTTACAAGAAGTATGAAGGAAATTCTTCCAGTTGAAAGCAAGCTGTATCAGACAGTAATTCAAATCCAAATGATAGAACAAAAAAGTGACAGTGAAGGCAATTATGGAAGTAATAAGGAATGACAATATCATTGCTCACTTTTCTCCATTCTGACTGATTTTAAAAAACAGTATGTTGTATTGTTTTGTTTTGTTGGACCTAAATATATGGAAATGCAATGTGTTCAACAATAACAGTACAAAGGAGGTGAGTAAAACAAAGCTATATTGGAGCAAGAAAATTGGTAGGAAGAGATGAAGAGAATCTGAAAGAATAAAAAAATAAAGTTATAACAAATTATGTAAATTTATGCTTGCTCTCTTTTCTTCACTCAGCCTTTTTAACTGACATAGATTGTATTAAGTAATAATTATAAGAAAGTATTATATTTGTAACATATTATATTTGTAAAATATATAACAATAGTAGCACAAAAGAATGTGGGGGAAGGAATGGAGATACATAGAAGTAGAGTTTCTATATATCACTGAAACTAACTTTGAATCTGAAATAGATTATAATAAGATGTATTTTGTAAATTTCAGAGGAATCACTAAGAAAATATCTCTAAACATAATTTTTAAATCATTAGAGAAATTAAAATGTAACAGCACAAATATCCAGTTAATACAAAATAAAGCAATAAAGGAGGAACAAAGAAGACATAACACATATAGAAAACAAAAAGTAAAATGACAGACATGAATCCAACCATTTCTACACCAAAATTAAATGTGAATGGATTAAACAATTAAGTCAAAATCTTAGTTTGCCATACTGTATTTTAAAAAAGATCAAATTATATATAGGAAACACACTTCAGGCTCAAAGATACAAACAGATTGAAAGTAAAAGGATGAGAAAATATATATCATGTAAACAACAATATAAAATAGATGGAGTGAAAATACTAATATCAGACAAACTGTAAAACAAACAAAAAATTAGACAGAAAGTGGGACATTTAATGATATTAAAAGAGTCAATCTCTCAGGAATATTAACAATTATAAACATATATGCACTAACAACAGAACCTCAAAATAAATGAACAAAAACTGGCTGAATCAAAGGGAGAAATGGATGATACAACAATAATATTTGAAGACATCAAGATCCCAATTTTTTTTTTTTTTTTTTTTTTTTTTTTTGCTGTACGCGGGCCTCTCACTGTTGTGGCCTCTCCCGTTGGCGGTACACAGGCTCCGGACACGCAGGCTCAGCGGCCATGGCTCACGGGCCCAGCCGCTCCGCGGCATGCGGGATCCTCCCGGACCGGGGCACGAACCCGTGTCCCCCGCATCGGCAGGCGGACTCCCAACCACTGCGCCACCAGGGAAGCCCAAGATCCCAATTTTAATAATAGATAGAGCAACTAGGCATAAACAAAGAATGTAATAGAGAAACTGAACAACACTACAGACAAATTAGACTGAACAGACGTCGATAGAACACTCTGCCTAACAGGAGCAGAATGCACATTCTTCCCAAGGACACACAGAACGTAATCCAGTGTAGACTATGTGTTAGGCCAAAACAAAAACTATCCAAAAAAATTTAAACATGGAAATCATGAAAGGTATGCTCTATAATCACAATAAAATGAAATGGAGTAAATTAGAAATCAATAATAGAGGAATATCTGGGAAGTTCACAATATGTGTGAGTTAAGCAACACAGTACTAGATAGCCAATGGATTCAAGGTTTCACATTGAAATTAGAAAATATTTTGAGATAAGAGAGGAAAAATCGCAATTTACCAAAATGTATAGAATCCTGCTAATGTAGTGACCACAGGAAATATATAGCTCAATATATAGTAATACCTATAATTAAGAAAGAAGAAAAATTTTAAATTAATTATCTAAACTTCAACCATAAGAAAGCAGAGAAAGAAAAATAAGACACAAAACATGAAGTAGGAAGGAAATAATAAAGACAAGTGAAATTAAATAAAATAGAGAATAGAAAACAAAAAGCAACAGAAAAGAATCAATAAAACCAAAGGTGAGTCTTTGGAAAAGATCGATAAAATTGATAAATTTCATCTAGACTGACCCAAAAGAATGAGCAGATTTAGTTACTAAAATCAACCATAGTGAAAAAGAATATGAAAAACAATGTATATATATGTATGACTGAGTCACTTTGCTGTACAGCAGTAATTACCACAATGTTGTAATTCAACTCTACTTCAGTGAAAAATAAATTTAATAAAATGAAAGAGGGAACACATAACACATGTCTATGAATACTATGAATAACTATGTCACAAATTAGATAACTTAGGTGAAGTGGACAAATATCATGGGCAACAATTACTAAAACTGACTCAAGAAAACTCAGCAAATCTGAATTGTCCTACAACAAGTAAGGAGATCAAACTTCAAAACTTCCCCAAAAGTAAAAAACAAGGCCCAGATGACTTCATTTGTGAATTCTACCAAACATTTTACATATATTTAGTTTATTATATATATAAACTAATTCTTCCCAAATAATAGAACAGGAAGCAACACACCTCAACTTATTCTATGAAACTAGCACTATCCTGATGCCAAATTGAAGACATCACTGAAAAAATGTAGATCAACATCTCTTACAGACATTACCAAAAAAAAAAAAAAGCACCAAATCCAGCAACATATATGTAAGATCATACAATTTGACAAAGTAAGATTTATACCAAGAGTGAAAGGTTTGTTTAACATCCCAAAATCTATTAATAGGATATACCATAGTAATAATGGATAAAAGTCAAGTGATCATCTCAAGAGATGCAGAAAAAGCATTTGAAAAACCCAACACTAATTCATTATTAAAATGTTCAATGAACTCTGAATGGAAAAAAATGTTCCCTCAAGTTGATTGAAGGCATCTGTGAAAAAATAAAGTTAATGTCATATTTAATGTTGAAAGATATGAATTCAAGGAGGCAGAAATCATTTGGGGCATTTTAGAAGTCTGCCTACTTCAGAAAGCTTTACTTTTAACATCAGAAAAAAAAATTAATTATCACTATTTCCATTTCTATTCAACAGTGACTGGAGGTAAACCTAAATAAATAAAGAAATGAACCTTGTTTACAGATCAGTATTTGAAAGAAACCAAGTTTTCCAGTCTTCGATCATTAATCCCATTTCTTCCTTTGCCCAACATTGAACTCATAGCTCTGCTAGATATCAAGGTCTATTATAAAGCTATACTAACTAAGATAGCATAGTGTTGGAATAAAAGTAGACAAATAGACCCATGAAACAGAACAGAAGCCCTTGAAACTGATCCAGGTATATAATGACAGCTATTTCTGACAGAGTTGTCATTTTAGATCACTAGAATCCTATACCCTTTAAACAGTGTTTCCAAAACAATTGGATATCTCTACCAAAAAAAGAAAGGAAGAAGGGAGAAAGGAATTGAAGCCTTATCTCACATACAAAAATCATATTAAAAATCAGTTCCAGCAGGAATAAAGACACAGACGTAGCGAATGGACTTGAGGACACAGGGAGAGGGAAGAATAAGCTGGGAAGAAGTGAGAGAGTGGCATTGACATATATACACTACCAAATGTAAAATGGATAGCTAGTGGGAAGCAGCTGCATAGCACAGGGAGATCAGCTCAGTGCTTTGTGACCACCTAGAGGGGTGGGATAGGGAGGATGGGAAGGAGACACAAGAGGGAGGGGATATGGGGATATATGAATACATATAGCTGATTCACATTGTTATAAAGCAGAAACTAACACACCATTGTAAAGCAATTATACTCCAATAAAGATATTTAAAAAAAAATCAGTTCCAAGTCAAGAATTTTAAAAATCCAAAAATAAAAATTACAGATATCCTAAATGACAATATAGGAAAATATCTTCATTATTTCAAGGTGGTAAAGAATTTATTTATTAAAAAAGAAACAGCATCAATGATGACTTGCATTATGTCAAAGACTTCTGTTCATCAAAGGACAGCATAAAGTGAAAAAGCAATATACAAAGAGAATATCTTTGTAATTTATACAACTGACAAAGAGCATGCATACAGAATAAAGAAAAGATAAAAAGTGAAATAAACCAAAGATGTGAACAGGCACTTCACAAAAGTAGAAATCCAAATGACTAATAAATATGTGAAAACGTGTTTAATTCATTAGTAATGGAGAAATGCAAATTAAAACCACAATGAGTTACCACCAAATTACCAGAAACTAAAGCATCTTAGGATACCATGGGCTCCATGAAAGAAGCCAAACCAAAATAATACATATAATATGATTCCAATCATATAGTATATAAAGCAAGTTGTAGATAGATAGATAGTTTTTTTTTTTTTTTTTTTTTTATGGTATGTATACACAGCTGTGTTGAGGAGTTTCCCTGGTGAAATCTGAAACTGGCCTCTCACAGGGAAGGCAGAGAGAGACAGAAGAGCCAGCCACTCCAGATTGGCAGGTGGCAGATTTAATAAGCAAGGGAACTTACCTATAAGGCTTGTCTGGGGTGGACGGAAGATGCATAGATCCTTGCATCAGCCCACCAGAATCTTAAAAGTTCATACAGAAGCCTTAAATGGGTTCAGTGATGCATACAGTCCAGCTGCTCTCTCAGGATCACGTCCTTGTAAACGTGGGAATGGTGGGCAGAGCTTACATTCCAAGGACAGGGGATGGGTGAGGAGCCTCCGACTGCTTGGGAACAGCTTGCAGGTGACCCAGTGGTCATGTCCTCTCAATGACCTCCTCCAACAGGTGGAATAAGATTTTAAAAGAGAAGCAGGAAATGATTATCACTAAATCCAGGAGAGTGGAGGCAAGGCATTGTGCTCAAGGAGGGGCATAAGGGGAAAGGTGTTGGTGATGCTCTATTTTTATCTATTTCTCTGTTCAAGGAATGAAGTTAGGTGTCAGTTTTATGATTATGTGTTCAACTATACACATGCTTTGTTTTTCCGTACTTGTGTTCTTTCATGAAAGGAAAAAATACTTAGAGACACAAAATTTACTTCTTGTCAGGATAGAGATGGTGTAATATATGGAGGGAAGACCAGTGGTTCAAAGGTATGAGCAATTTATACTTTTTTTTTTTTTTTCCGTACGCGGGCCTCTCACTGTTGTGGCCTCTCCCGTTGCGGAGCACAGGCTCCGGACGCGCAGGCTCTGTGGCCACGGCTCACGGGCCCAGCCGCTCCGCGGCATGTGGGATCTTCCCGGGCCGGGGCACGAACCCGCGTCCCCTGCATCGGCAGGTGGACTCTCAACCACTGCGCCACCAGGGAAGCCCGAGTAATTTATACTTTTTAAGGTGGTGTTAGTTACACATTTGTTCATATTAATGCTATTAGTTATAGCTTTTCCATATACGTGTGTGTATATATATATATATATTTACTTTTATATATAAGAATTATTTTATAATTAAAAAAAATCAAAGATCCTAACCTAGAAAAATAAAGTGCACAGCCCAATCCCTGGTCTATTATATCCACTCAAAAATTATTAGCTGCTATTATAAATTAAAAATTAAAAATATTATGAATCTCTAAAACAGAGGTTGGCAAACTACAGCCCACAGGCCAAGTGTGACCCAACCCCTGCTAAGAATGGCTGTAAACTAAGAATAGTTTTTACATTTAAAATGGTGGGAGGGAACGTCAAAAAAATATATGTTGTATTACATGAAAATTATATGAAATTCAAATTTCAATGTCTATAAATAAAGTTTTGCTGTAACAGAGGCACACCCAATTGTTGGTACATTGTGTATGTCTGCTTTCTCGAGAGCAACCCACTTGAGCAGTTGTGAGGGACCATATGGTTTACTAAGCCTAAAATATCTGCTACCTGCCCTTTTACAGAGAGTTGGCCAACTCTGCTCTAAAATACTTTATCCTTCCCTTTTCAAAGCCAAGTTGCCCTCTGCAATCAGAATACTACCATGCCGAGTGGCTTCCCCTTAGCTCAGCTTCCTGGGGAAGATCCCACGTGGATTCTGGCCGCTTGTATGGACAGGAGCCATCATCAGTCGAACAGGAGCTGTTTTTGAAAATAGCCTGCAGCCTCCATCTCTCTGTTCCACCTTCCACCCCCAGCTGTCCCTGGAGCTGTTGGGAACCAGGGGCCTCTCTGAGCTTCATAAACTGCTTTCCCCTGGGGATGCTGCTTTAGAGATTTGGGCCAAGTTGAGAAGTAAGGGAAAGCCAGGGCTTCTGGATTGGAATTCCAACTCTGTGGCTTATCAAGTATAAAATCATAGGACACTTGTATTCACTTTTATGGTGTTTGGTTTCTCCTTCTATAAAAATAGGACTAATAACACCCACTTTAAAGAGTGTTTATGAGAATTAAGGATAATATAAGTAAAATTCCTGCAGATAATAGACGTTCAATTAATAGAAGCTATTAGTATTCATAATCATCAATTCAGAAGGTATCAGGGCAGAGGAAAGAAGATCCCAACTAGCCTCTGTGGTAATAGTAAACTTCGGCTCTAAGTCCCTTAAAGACCTCAGTTGCCAGGAAATGGCACAAGAGTGCAATTAATTAATTCAAGAAGACAAGGCCTCCATGGCTCTGATCAGCTCTTTTATCCTCTTAAGTGATTTAACAGCCCCTTATCCACTCTACTCTGAATTCAGTTTTATAGGGACTCTCCCAAGGCACTTACTCACCTCTACACTCACATATCTCAACACACTTTACAATTCCTGGTTATTCTCATTGTATCTGGGGCACTAAGATTAAGAGCCAAGGTTTTTGCAAGTTACCAAGAAAATAAAAAGTGAATTTCTTAGACAGTGGTTCACATTTTAGGGCCATTGAAGAAGAAAGGCAGTTTCAACCTGAGGTGTGAAAGTAGAGGAAAGCCCCTGGAATTATGTATTTATTCACATCAGAATACTTGATAATTGGGATAAAACGTGGACATCAGAGAGTTAGAAAGACTATGATTAGGATGAGACTGAATTCTATTTGCTTTTAATTTAACTAGGTATAAAATTATATTATTAATATATCGAAACATGACATAATAAATTATCCCTTGTTGCTAATTCTTTGAGTCCTGCATTAGAAGCCTTGTTTAAAAGGCTTAGATTTAAATAAGAAAATTTTCTCAAGATTATTTCAAACAAAGCAAGGTATCATGTAGAGGGAAGTTAAAAGTCCTCATTTCTGGGGAGGTGATGATGGGTCAGGAGGGAACTTGGCACCTCTGGTAGAGCTGGACAGTCCCACCCCTTGCACAAGGTTAAGAGCCTACCATAGAACCACAGTTGGGCAGTGGCTAGGTTGTGCCCACTTGGGGCCACTGGGAACGGAAAGATGGTTCTCCTTACTAAATGCCTAAGAACTGAGTCTAGGCATCAAGTCTGTGGGATGCTTCTACCTCTCTTCTTCCATGGGGGAAGCCTGGAAGAAAACATAGGTTCCCTTTGAACTTTATACTCTTCATGGATCAAGGAAAGGTTGATGGTCTTTCCAGGGCCCTCACAAGTCTGTGCTAAGAAATCACAATGATTAGAACAATAGCAATACTTAACAGTTCCCATGTAATCACTGTGTTAGAACTTGTGCTAGGTATTTTATGAGCACTCACTCATTTAATCTTCAAAACAGCCTCATGAGGTCCTAAAAGTGTTCCTATTTATAGATGAGGAAACTGAGGCTTAGCAAGGTGAAGTAAGTTTACAAGGTCACACAACCAGTGACAGTCAGTTTCAAACTTTGTCTCCAAAATCTATACTCTTTACCTAAACACTCTCCATGCTCCCTTGCCATCAGACTCTCCTCATCCTCCTCCCAGTTAGGCACTCACCCACCCGCTTACCACATATGATATTATTTGATAAATGCATTGTCCTGGACTTCATGGATTTCTTCAATTCGTGCTTTGTCTGTACCCGTAAGTGTCTGTGACACTGGCTATTTATTTCTGAGTTCTTGGAGAACGTGACTTCTATACCATTCAACACAGAGTCACACACTAAGATATAAATAAAACATGTTTTTGGCCAAAAGGATGTGCTTTCACTCTGCTTGCTGCTTGACTTCACTTCTCAGGGAGAAGAAAAGAAGCACAGAGGATCTGCCCACTGTCCAAGTGACACAGAGCGCCTGCTTCTTCACTTGCGGTCTCTCTGAGCCAGTCGGAGAATGTGTCATGTGATAAACAGATCGATGGCTTTTCACCTGTTGAGTAGCCATCCCAGAAGATCTCACAAAGCCTCCACTGCAGCCTAGAACTCACACGGAGTTCTGGCTTCACCACGTATCGTGTGTGTAATCTTGAGTGAGTTACTTAACCAAGCCAAGCCTTGGCATTCTCATTTAGAAATAGATTTGGGATGGTGACTGTACAGGTTGTTATTTTGGCTTGGTCAGGACTTTCTGGCCCACCCTTGCTGACCAGACCCACTTCATCTCCTAGTACTAAAGACTCCTTTGGGCCTTGCCCACATTCCTTATCTTGCATGGGGTTTAGGCTAAGCACCCTTCAGTGGAGAGGTGGTGGGGACATCTCTCTGCTAGACTTGGTATCTCCATGGCAGGTCCCAGGGCTCTGAAATTGGCCACCTCTGCTTATACTGAAGACCATTCAGAGACCCATAGATCACTTCCACAGGAGCTGACAGATGCCCAAGAAGGCTAATGCGTGCCGTCTCTCTGCCCAAATATGCAGTGTTTCCATTTTTATTCTATTGGTGTCCACTGTCGGCAAGAGATAACCCTGCGTAGTGTTCTCCTCCTAGACTGTGTATAAGGAAAGAGCATTTACCTCCTCATCTTCAGCTCTCCCCTCAACCCTCCTAGCTCTACCCCTCCAGGATTTTCCCTAAACTAGGGATACAAATATTGAAACCCACCCTCACCACACACCTGCATCTTCTGCTTCAGCTATGCTCCCTGCTAACTGGAAGGGCCTTCTTTTCTTCTCATTCTTTTTTCTTTTTTTAAGTTTTTTTGATGTGGACCATTTTAAAAGTCTTTATTGAATTTGTCACAATAGTGCTTCAAAATAGTTTTATGTTTTGGTTTTTTGGCCACAAGGCATGTGGGATCTTAACTCCCTGACCAGGGATTGAACCTGCATTCCCTGCATTGGAAGGTGAAGTCTTAACCACTGGACCTCCAGGGAAGTCCCTTTCCCCATTCTTGATGGAGTTGACATCCCTTAGATGACATCTTCTTCAAGAGGTGGTCATCACCTCTTGTTCTTAAGGATTCTAATAGTGGAATGGCTGTAGTGGGACAGGACTTGTGAAGGGGAGGGTAAAGAGGATGAAATTATTATAAATTTAATATTTTCAAAATGTTGTTCTCATTGTACAGTTTTTTACAAGTAGTCATGGAAATCCAGGGAGCTGAGCATTATCATTCCCGTTTCACAAAGAAACTGAGGCCCGGGGAGACTTAAGTCTCTTGTCTAGGTCCCTCAGGAATTGATCTCCATTTTGTCTGAACACAAAGACTTTGCTTTTCCCACTACACAACCCACCTGACACCACTGAAGATATTCAAGCTGAGGCCAAACACTCACTTCATATGTCTTTTATTTCAGGTGATTAGACCATTAAGAATTTGAACCCTGTGACCTCTGAGGTCTTTCTGGGGTAAAATTTCAACAATTCTATATTTCTGCTTCTCTGTCTGTCACCTGAGTTTGCAGAGTCCAAAGATTTTTTTTTCCTTTCTCATCTCTTCTCTTCAAGGCATGCCTGAAAAGCCCCAAATAAATGAATTGGACCCCCCTTAAAACTCTCCGAAGGGCCCTAAAATCATATCAAACCAGCCACATAATAATCCTGAGAGGAGGTTTTCTCTATAATTCACTCAGTGCCTCAGAGCTGGAACTGGACAAGAGATACATAATTTATACAGGCAATTACACATCAATTGGTTATTAAAAGTGCCCTCATTGAGATGTACTGTATTGAGGACACAGAGATAAATCTGGTTCCCCAGGTAACAAGCTCTAGCTCACAGACAGAAGGCAAATTTTCTGATTTGGGATTGGCATAGCTTCTCTTGACCCTGCTCTTCTTTGCCTACAGTGTGTTTGTTCTGCCTGTGTGTGGGCAGGTGAAGACAGGATCAGCAGTGAGAAATCCACGATAGGAATCACAGCTAGGTGTTTCTCTTGGAGCCATTTCTTCTTGGTGAAAATAATTATTTTCCTACTTAATTGAGCATCCACCCAAGAATTCACTTATTCATCAATTCATTCATTTAAATCATGTTTTAAATGTGCTTGATGCTGGAGGAGACATAAGAATGACAATGACATTAACTCTCCCTTGGAAGAGCTGACTGTTTAGTAGCAAAGACACAGGAAAACAAATAATTTCAAATATTTTGATAAGTGCTGAAATCGAGAGAAATACAAATGAAAATGTGATGGAGGGGGAGATTGGCTCTTCAGGGCAGCTGGGAAAGGCTTCCTACAGGAGAGTAGGAATGAGCAGATCCCTGTGATGATAAACAACAGTTCACCAGATAGAGTGGAGAGGTATAAGCTATATGTTGAGGAAACAACCATACAGAACACTCCAATGCCTTTACACATGTGGCCAAAAAAAGTGAACAATGAGTGATTCTGTGGTTAATGGGGAGGGGGGGAGTGTGTGCACCAAGATCTTCGGGAACTTTTTTTTATTTATTGTCTTTGTTTTGCTTAAATACAGAAATCTTGATTCAGAAGGTCTAGGGCTGGACCTATGGATCCATCTTTTAAAAATTCTCCTGATGATTCTTTTGAACATGGAGCTCAGAAAATACTTGAGAAAAACTGGTTTAGTGTCTAGGCTGTTACCTTCCTGAATTCTCTTTTTTAACTACTGGGCTGCAACCTCAAGGCTGCGTTTAGTCATCAACACTTAAGCAGTTTACTTAATGTCATCTAGTCAATTGTATCCCCAGAAGAGCCTAATGTTTTTCCAGTTATGTTTAAAATTTGGGAGAATGCCGAGATACACTGACAGTCCTTTGGCACCAGCTCCCAATGAGCTTCCCCAGAAATACAGCAGCAGTGAATCCAGAGACCCAGGCATTCCAGCGGCACAGAAGAGCAAGCCACCTCTGACTTTACTGTGTAAACTACCTTGGGAATTCCCATGACGGGGGCCAGATATAAGTCTAATGGGTTGAACAGGTAGGGACTAAGGGGAGCTTCTCTTCGGAAAGCACAGTGTGGGAAGTTTAACAACATGGTGGAGAATCTTCACTAAACAACCTATGAACAAAATGTACTGAACACTTCTATACAAAACTTATCAAGTACTATGGGAGACAAAGGTAGCTTTTATAATCTAGCTGAAGGAGGGGGTACCATACACGCATATGAAAAATAACTGTAGTAATTCAATAATCAAATGATATTTTTTAGCTTGTCCCAATAAGATAGGTTAATGACCTGAAAAGCAATTTTTAGTGATGATATAAATATTTTCTTTAAGTACGCAGAAATAAGAAGCTGTCAAGAATTCATAAAAGAAATAATGCTTACCCCCTAGGAGCTGTTGCTGGGAAAATGCATTACTTTATAGCTTGTTTTCCCCTTGGTTTTATTGCCTATCAAAGTAAGAAGAGAGGAATTAACATTTGTTGAATGCATATTATATGACAGACAACCAACTAGGTGCTTGGTGCATGTATTATTTCATTTTAGGTTCTCAAAAAGCCAGTTGGTATTATTATCATTCGTTACAGATGCAGAAACTAAGTTTCAGGACATATATGCACCTTATCTTGGATCACTGCCCAGGTAGTTAGTGAAAGAGCTGCAATCACTCAGCTCATACTCCTTCATTAAAAGCTCCCTAGGGGGCTTCCCTGGTGGTGCAGTGGTTGAGAGTCTGCCTGCCGATGCAGGGGACACGGGTTTGTGCCCCGGTCCGCGAAGATCCCACCTGCTGCGGAGCGGCTGGGCCCGTGAGCCATGGCCGCTGAGCCTGCGCGTCCGGAGCCTGCGCTCCTCAACGGGAGAGGCCACAACAGTGAGAGTCCCGCGTACCGCAAAAAAAAAAAAAAAAAAATCTTCCTAGGGTCGTGTCATCCTGTATAGTTCTTCTAGGTAGGTAGGTGGATATGAAGAACCCCTGATATTCTGTGTATCCATTCTGCAACTAGAACAGGGTGGAGAACAGAGTAAGAACTCTGCGACAAATTACTGACTTGAATTGAAACTTTCTGTGAATACTCATTAATTTATTTGTTTTGTGCAATATATAATGTACTCCCTAAACTGCCCTAGATGTTTGGGTTATAACAGTGAGCAAAATATTAAAATTCTTCTGTCCTCATGGAGCTCATGTTCTAGTAGGGGAGACTAACAAAATACAATAAATACCACCAATAAGTAAATAATATCATATATTAGAAAATATATGATGGAAAAAGAAGTAAAGTCTGTGGCATCAAAGCCAATCATAGCTTCTGATCAGCTTCAGATAAATGCCACACTGGGCTGATTTAATTCCAAGAGAAAGAAAATATTCAGACATTTTAGTTAACCATTATAACTTTTCCCAAATAAATATTTCTCATGCTTGAAAAAGTAAAAGTAGCTCATGGACTTTCTAATTATCTTTATGAACCTCTAGGTTGGGACTCATTTCCCTGTTTGTCTCTTTTTTCACTCCCCCAAATAGTCATCAAACCTCAGTGACAAGAGAATCAGAGACAGAAACATGGAGAACAAAAAAAAAAGAAAGTTCAAGAGTGGGAGACTCAAAGGCATGCCTAAGGCAAGTCCACCACTTCACCCATATCTTCTCTTCTCTTGACCAAGAGTGAAAGGTGAGTAAGATCTCATCCCCGTGCAAAAGATGCAGGAAGTCTATTGTATCAAGATGCAGGGCCAATAGAATGCACTCATCCAAGAACTCTGGGACATTTACTATTTCCCAGAAGCAACAAACTCAGTAACCTCTGGAATTGTAAGATCCCCAACTTTGAAAATAGAGTTACATCTGGTCACTGAGTTACCATTCAAATTTAGTGGCAAACTGGAAATTCCCAACAGCCCCCAAAGAGAAGCTTTGTGTGGAGAGTATTTGGGGAAGCCCAGATCTGCAGCAATCTTATTGGTCGGGATAGACTCCTCTTAGAAAGATCCAGATCAAGAAGAGAAGTGAAGCTGAGGAGGTTTCTGGACTTCAGAGCTTTTCATTAGAGCGAGAAAAGAAGCTGGGGGGCATTTTCTGTCTCAGGTCAGGGAAGAAGTTACTCCTCCCTCTAACCCAATGCTTGGAGGACCTGAGCCCCACCTTTCCAGAAATGGGTCTTACCTCAAGAGTATGTCTCTAAGGATACAGTAGGAATATTGAATGAGATCTCAAAAAGCTACACTCCATATTAAAGGAGAGAAATAAGCTGATTTTCCCTCTCAAAAATCTCCTGTGGTGCAAAGGGACCCAATTAACAGGAGAAGGTGAATCAGAATAATTTGGTTTTCTCTACCTTTTCCTGTGGCCATCCTCCTAAGACTGTTTGTTGCTAGGTGTTTTTGAAGCACGGGTTCCCCTCGGACTAGGATCCCTTTCATCCCTCCCTGTGCTGGACGAGGTGTGCTAAATGTGCTGGGACATGACAGACACGTCTCTGAGGCCACTAATGGGAGGGGCCGAGACCACGCAGGTTTGGGTGAGGCGCTTCGCTGTGGCCTCTGTATCCTTAGCCGACAGACCACATCACCCTTCCTCTCTGATGCCTTTTCACTTTGGCAATGTTAATGGGCTGAATGTAGCCTTACTGTAAAAAAATAATGTCTGTCCTCATCTGGGATTACTAATCATTTCCTTCCTTGTACTTCACAACCTTCAATTTTCTTTCAAACATCCTCTTCTTAACAGACCTACTGGCCGACACTACCCTGATCCTCCTTACTCTGTTCTGTTTTTGTTTTTGTTTTTCCATCACACTTTTGGTTTACTAACATATACACCAGTGTCCTCCACACATTCTCATGCCACTCCTTCCTGGTGTTTAGTGAGTCCCAAACTGATAACCAGGCTACACTCATAATCAAAGATAAAAAGTGCACTAATTTGAGCATTATAATCGAATAAAATCCCAAACAAATGAACTTATTTACAAAACAGAAACAGACTTAGAGAATGAACCTTATGGTTACCAGGGGGAGAAAAGTGGAGGGGAAGGGTAGGTTGGGAGTTTGGGATTGACATGTACACTCTGCTATATTTAAAATAGATGACTGGGCTTCCCTGGTGGCGCAGTGGTTGAGAGTCTGCCTGCCGATGCAGGGGACACGGGTTCGTGCCCCGGTCTGGGAAGATCCCACATGCCGTGGAGTGGCTGGGCCCATGAGCCATGGCCTCTGAGCCTGCGCTACCGGAGCCTGTGCTCCGCAACGGGAGAGGCCACAACAGTGAGAGGCCTGCAAACCGCAAAAAAAATTAAAATAAAATAAAAATAAAATAAAATAGATGACCAGCAAGGACCTATTGTAAAAATAAATAATTTTTTAAAATGTTATAATAAAGGATAAAACAATAAACTTCAGATATATGCAATTCGTAAAAAAGATTAAAAGTGCACTAATATGAATATCATGGTCAAACAGAATTCAAAACAAACTGAATTTTCTCCCTAGTAAAGGTATACATAAAAGTTACTGTATATGTGTGTTTCAGGGGGGAGGGTAACTAATCACAAATACTTTCAAGGGTCTCACAATAATCTGGATGAGCACATATTATTTTTTCAAATAAATCTTGTACTATTTCTCTTTTTTCTTGTTGCAGGTCTATGTTTATAGCCAGCACGGATGGTAACAGAGTCCCTGATCCCATGTCCATTGACATCCTCACTTCCTGCTGACCTGATGGCACTGAGAAGTGTTAATAAACAGAGTCCTTGCCCTGTCTTTCTAAAACTTCTCTCCATCTTTCAACCTCCTTCTCCATCCTAGTGCCCCCTATACCAGCCTTATGAGAACCCCGGGGACCCCCACAATGCCCAGGAGGCTAGCCTATTTTTCCCAGTTTAATTACTTCTCCCTGGGGTCTCCCACTCAGAGCACCCCTACTTGCTGCCTCTCACCTCTGAGCAGCGGGACCCCAATGAGATGGGAAAAGGAAAAAGAAAGAAGAGACCAGAGGCCTTCAAGACAAGCTTATTCACCTACATCCTATTTTATCAAAGGCCACCTTCTAACTCTCCAAATATGTTTGAATAAATAAAAGCTATAGACAGAAGTCTGGCTTTTTTGACCTTTATGCCTGAGTACCTAGCAGAAAAACTGCTATTAACTACTACCCTTAAATCATTCTCAGTGTGGCCTCTGAAGTCCTTACCCTAAACTGTAATTATTTCTTCTATCTTAAACGTTCCTCTGACCATCAGTGTCCCCTCTTACTCTTTTCCCTTTGAGGGCTGTGCTTCTGGAAGAGAGAGAAACCCTTCGTAGGGTGCTGAGGTTCTGGACGAGACAGCATGACGTTAAATCAGGGACAGCGCCACCTTGAGCAAAAACATAAAAACAGCCCATAAATTTCTGGCAACAACACATGAAAGATATTGCTAGGTGAGACCTGCTGCCGCTCAGGAAAGCTAATAATGTTGCCCTATATTTGCATAGCACTTTATCATTTACCAAGTGTTTCGCCTAATGGCCCCACTTAATTATTCCATCCTGTGTGGGCAAGACCATAATCCCTTTACGGATAAGCAACCTGAGACTTTGAGAAGTTGAGTGATGTGCTGAAGGTCCTATACGGCTAGATAGGACCTGCTACATAATTTGCAGGGTACCAGGCAAAATGAAAATCCAGAGTCTCTTGTTTAAAAAAAATTACCGAGGAATTCAAGATGGCAACAGCAGATCATTAAACCAAGTGTGGAGCCTGTCTAAGCCTGGGGTCTGTGTGACTGCACAGGTCACACACTCAGGAAGCTGGCCCCTACTGCTACATGGAGGTGGAGCCAGCTCTCACATTCAAATCTTTGAAGTCCAAGCCCATCTTTCTCAGGACTCCTCCCCTGGTCTGTCTCCAGCCATCTCTGTGATGTTTGCACATACACAGTGTAACTGACATAAATGCCAGTTTCTCCTAATGTACACCCAGGGGTGAAAGTAAATAATCATTGCAGTCTCTTGCCTCTCCAGAGTTCTATGATATTTACCCCCTAGACCCTTGAGCTCTAGTGGGTAACTATCTCTACAATGATTCTGAGATGAAGGAAGAAAAATATGCCTTGTGGATGGATTTCTCTGTATTTTAAAACGGTCAATACATCTTCCATTCTTTTGAAATCCTGCAGCTCATATCCACCTCTTCCTCTTCCTCTGATTTAATCTATTCTTTAAGTCTGATCATTTGGAAAAGGAAAATGAAGGAAAATAAAGGGAAGGAGAAAGGAAGAGGGAAGAGAGAGAGAGAGAGAGAGAGAGAGAGAGAGAGAGAGAGAGAAGGGAAGGAAAAAAGAAATAGAAAGAAAGAACTAAAAAAAAAAATCCCCTAGAAGGTGCCCACAGCACAGATGGCTCCCGACCTCCTCTTCTACTCTATTATCAGCAGACTTCACTCCAGGGATGATGTACTCTGAAATTTGTATGGCAAAGACACGTTTTTGAAACCAAACTCGTTATTATTGCAGAGGCTCTTGCTTCAAGCAATGGTCTGAATGTTTCTCTCCCTGAAATCTGAACATATTCATCAAACTGCGTTGTGCTCCTGGACTTGCAATTAATCACAGCTCATTTCAAGCTTTGTTAATTAATACCAAGGCCAGGGACCCACTGGAGGCCACAGATTTAATCTGCGGTGTTTTAAAATTATTATAATCTGGGCTTCCCTGGTGGCGCAGTGGTTGAGAGTCCGCCTGCCGATGCAGGGGACACGGGTTCGTGCCCCGGTCTGGGAGGATCCCACATGCCGCGGAGCGGCTGGGCCCGTGGGCCATGGCCGCTGAGCCTGCGCGTCCGGAGCCTGTCCTCCGCAACGGGAGAGGCCACGACAGTGAGAGGCCCGCGTAACGCATAAAAAAAAAAAAAAAAAAAAAAAAAAATTATTATAATCTGTTAGAGGAAGAGCTGCTGGATTTTAAATAGACTTTTTTTAAAAATTCCAATACCGCATTGCCAAGAAATTAAAAGAAATCATATGAGAGCCTTGCTGAAGGAGCTCCACTGAAAAAGCCTCCCTTTGCTTTTGTGAGGTGACATCTGGCCAGCAGAGGGAGTTGCACTGAACCATTAAGTCCCACGCCCTCAGAGCTAAACACAGTCAACAATTTGAAGACAGAAAGAAAACCAAAGGGAGACCACGAGGCAGCTTCTGGCAATAACAGAACCAGAGCTGCCCAGTGGAATCTGGTTTGATGAAACTGGAAAAATCAGTTTCTGTCTCTTTTTCTCACCTTTGAACTACCATATGGGAAGAATCTCTGAGTATAAAATCCACCCAGTCAGAGAGGCGGAATTGTTAAAACAAATGATTCCAAAGGAGTAAGGGACAGTTTAAGTGAAATGATGCTCAGTGCTTAATGGTTAATCTCACTAGACTGAGATCACTAGTGCCTTTCATGCTCTCTTTTCTTGGGTTGTCTTCCTCCCTAATCAGGAGCAAGGTAGGCACACCTCTGTTTCTGATGAGTATTTATTTTTTCACACCCCAACATTTGTAGCAACTCTACCTAGCTGTAATTTATACTTACTCCCTACCAGTGCTTCACCTGTTAGCTCAGTTGTCTAAAAATTTTGGTTCTGAAATGAACCTTAAGAGGATAAGTGATCTTCAGTCATTAGAACAACACCAAAATGTTCCAAAAAATATGAGAATTTGTGCATAAATAAGTATTTCTGTGCAAAGACTTCCAAAATGCTTAGCATGGGATATACAGCTATATAAACCCTTCTCTGATGGAATCTTGAGTCCTGTTTTCCCACACTTCCTGCCCCACTTCAGCCATTCCAAAGTTCCTACATCCCAAACCATCTTGACTTTTACGCATCTGGGGCTTCACACAGGATACCTTCTTAGCCTGGAATCCCATTGGGTTTCCGTTCATACTTCAGGACCCACACAACACTCACCTTTTAACGCTGAAAATTTCCCTGCTTCCTGCAAGAACTCCTATTCAATGATTGCACATTTTTTCTGTGCATACTTACCCTTGCCCTTTTCACACTGCTTTGTAAATAATATGGATATATTTTCTTCACTATACGTGTATAGATACTTATAATAGATTATGATAGAGAATAAAAAGGTAAATAGATATAAAGATGTAGGTCTCTACTTCCAGACTTAAGTTGCCCAAAAGCGGTGCCATTATACTTCTCATCTTTTATATGCTCAGTTCCTAGGACAGTGTCTGTGACATAGTACGTGTTTGCTACATATTATGTGAATAAATCACTTGAATGAATAAGCAGAGGTCAGTCTATGTCTAGTCTTATTTTATAAAAGGAAACTGAAGCACTAGCAGGGCAAGTTACTTGTCTAAAGTCACATAATTAATTATCAAATACATTTGGCATAATTCCAAGCCATAGTTGGCTCATTTCTAAGGGTAGACGAGCTCAGACAAATTTCTGTTCTTTAGAGGTGAGTAGTCTGCAAGAAACCACATAGTCTCATGCGTGGGGATTGGTTGGGGAGTGGAGAGGATGAAGAATACTTAAGTCAGCTATGAGTGAGCGATACACAGAACCATAAAATAGAGCTCCAAGTTAATCTGGGAGGCGCAGTTCAATTTAAGAGTACAGCTTGCGAAAGCTTTCAAGTAGGTTAAAATCTCCAGATTATAGGGCTAATGAGTCTTGTCTCTGCACCCTCCATTTCTGAGACCTAGGGAGAACAACTCGAAGCTTTAGATGAAAACACCCAAATGCAATCTGAAGTATTATTTCCACAAGCAAATGCTCCCAAATATTTTCTAGATGAGGAGATGGACCAACCCATAGGACTTATGACTATACACTCAAGCCCAAGCCCAGACATTTGCTAGGGGCCAAGAGCAGAAGCTCCTGCTCTAAGACAAGGTCACAACACTTTCAAGGACCATGAAGGAGAAGAGCTGGTAGAGAGTGACAAAAACAAAGAAACGTGAAGCATGGTTCCAGTCTTGCCTCAGTGTCAGAGATGCCATGTGAAATGGAGGGGGCTGGTGAGCCTGACAGCTGTCAGATCTCAAGGAAGCAGTACACGATACGCGTTCAATGTTGCTAGATCTTCCTGTAGTCCAAAAGAAGCAAAAAGCCAGATATCTGTGTGTCCTCTTTTGATATTTTTAATGTCAATAAGTATTTCTCTGTGTGGAGCAACTGAGAATGAAGCATTTCTGCAAGACAAATCTGTGCTGTGAACTCACATGCACATAGAGCAATCCATTTATTATTGGAGCTTGAAGAAGAGCATCCCCTCTCCAACCAACTTTTGGGGGATGGTAGGTGTTAATGGGGAGGAGGGGAGAATATATGTATTTTCACTTGAACAGTTTAGAAATTCATAGAATTTCTTCCACATCCTGTCCAAAAATAACCTCTGCCTCAGGACCATAGGCCAAACCAAAAGTGCTGGTTAACTGAGAAGCTCCCAGTTTAAAATGTCCTTATTATAGTGAAATCATGTAACAAATACTGTGTCCTGATTTGAAGGTTGGGAAATACAGTGAGAGTAGATGTTGCTCTGTTGCTACACAAGTGACGCTGAGTCACAAATGAACAGATTTCTGCAGCGTGACACTCTGCTTCTTCAAGAGCAGATGCTTTCTTCCACAATTCTGCCAGGAGACCATGGCTGCCCTCCTTCTCTTGGGGCTTCCACGTAGCTTGGAACTTTGCAAGGTGAGAGTTCTCCACATGGGGTGTGACCAGGGATCAAGCCAAGTCTCCTAATGTAGATGGCTGCCAAGTAGTCCCCGCAAGAGGGGCTGCTTACTGTGGGAAGGAAAGCGTCCTCTGTCTCTGGCAGATGCTAAGAGAAGGTGGTGGCCAGCAGTGGTGCTCAGGATGAACAGCCTCTGTGCAGAGGCTACCTGCCTTTAGGGAGGTCTTCAGACAATGACCCGCATCATATGCGCATCCAATCTGTGCTCCCCCGGCTCGGTCCTCTCCTCTTGGACTCCCATGAACCCCATTCTCATCTTTTCTCCTGTGTCCCTCTTCTTACCCTACGCTTTGCTTTTGCTCTTGGGAAAGATGGAGAAGGAACCCTTTTCTCTTTTAAATGATTCTAGACATTTCCCTCAGAGAAGGAATGTTCTCACTCAAAGTAATGTTTCTGCTTTCCAGGCACTAGTATCATCTGCTCCACGGTTTGGGCATTTGGAAACACCGAAAATCAGAGATTCACAGACTATTCCCTGTTATTGGCCCTGTCACACCTATCCCTGAGGCAAATCCATACCTGAATATCTGCTTAAAATGAAAATTCTGTGGCTAAAATTCTGTGAACCCACGAGCTGCAGGAGCTACCTGTAAGCTCTCAATTCTCTCTCACCAAGCACTGCACTCACCATGCAAACAGAACAGTACCAAGGTCTCCAGAATCCACCTCTGCAAGTCTCCAAACAAGGTTTTGATTGGGTTGGTCTCTGAATATCCAAAAAGAAGGCTTGTTAAGATCAGGCAAGAAGTAAAAAGGGGGTGGGGTGGTGGCAGCTGTGAACCTGGCCCAAGCACAGTGCCTCTGCGGGCAGAGCCGACAAGGGCGACTGTCTTTCCATCCCAACCGGCTGCCTCCTGATGGAAAGGCCTGTACAAATCCCACCTTCTCTCCTAAGCTCCTTTATTCCTGTGGCCTCACGCAATGACAGGAGAAAAGTTGGAAGGGAAGAGAGAGCTGAACAGCTAGCTGTGAGGACATATTAAAGATTTCACCGAGCAACGGCAATACCCAGCATCGCCCCTTTGGTCCTTCTCAGCACCTCAATCCTCCACCCCACCCAAGTATAAAGAAGTGTGTTCACGAAAGAGGCCTGAGGGTTACGAGTATGAATTTCAACCTGCAATTTGAGGGATGAAGAAAGGTTCCCATGCCTCTGAAAAGAATTCTCCTGTTGCCCGCCAGAGAGTCTGACCATAAGAAGGGCATGGTTTTGGGACAAGATGTCCATCTCCACGGCACTCCTTGTTAAAATGTAGATCACTCATTCACCCAGGAGAACCATATGTATGAACATATATATACACACACACATGTACATGCATGCATACTATATATGTACATATATGTATATATGTGTGTGATGTTCATGTGTATACATGAGCTGAGAAAAACAAACAAAAAAGACAATATTGCTTTTGCCTCCCAGAAGCTTACAATCTAGCAAAGCTTACAACCTAAAAGCAAAATACATTTACATAAGTAATAGGCATTTGCATTGATAAATTACAGATATGGTACTTTAAGATTTTGTTTGTAGTATGGTGAGAAGGGGTCTGGGTTTAAAATCAAAAGACTTAGGTCTGAATTTCAGCTTTTCCATTTACTATTAGCTGTGAAAACTTGGACAACTCACTGTACTTCTTAGAAGAGTCCCTGGCAGAGAATATACACTTAATAAATGTTAGTTATTTTCATGGTTTAGCGTTATTACTATTAGCATTATCAGTAATGCTATTATTATTATTAAGTGGAGGCAGTAGTACATACTGCACACAGCTCTGTAGCTTCCCATAGCATTCTACCAACACTAACCTGTCCCAATATTTACTAACTTGCATGGTTATCACATGTTAATAGCTTTCTAAATGGATTCCATGCTTGAAGTCTGTTTTGCTTCTAATCTAGGTTGTATGCTGTTTCCAAAGTTATCTTTCTGAAATAGAAATCTATTTGTCCTGTCAATCAACTCCTTGAAAACCTCCAAAATCTCCTTTTGCTTACAGAATAAATTCTCACCTTAGTGTGTGTGTGGGGGGGGGTCTTGACAAAAGAGTTATTTCATCTTCAAGTGGGAAGAGAAGGAATAGAGATAAGACAGGGCCATACCTAACTTTAGGTTTTCACTTTTATAACTTTGAACCTTTTTTATTATTAATACTCTGGAATGAAAGAAGACAACGACCTAAATATTTCCAAGAATGTTTTCACTTGTTCATTCAATGGTTATTTTCTGAGCACTCAACTACGTGCCATATACTGGAGATACAGGAGTGAAAAGACAGAAGATTCCCTGTCTCTATGGAACTTACCTTCTATTGGGAAAGAGAGACATAAACAGACAAATAAATAGATAAGGTGACAGCAAATGATCTCAGACTCCAAGCTGAGGGCTCAGAAACCTTCTGAAAGCTAAGATCCAGGCACTGGTCCAAGTGTATATGTGTCATATCCATTTGCCATATTTCACCATGGTTTGTATTCTTTTTCATCTGCAGAGCCAGTTCTCAAGTACTTGAGCCAATTCTAATTCTCTGAAGCATAGCTGTCCATGTTGATAAGTGTGTGTGTGTGTGTGTGTGTGTGTGTGCCTTCCTCCATGTGTGAGTGTGTGTACATGTGTGTTGGTGAAAATGTGTTCCTGAAAATGGAGACACTAGCTAAATCAGTGCAGTATGGGTCTGAGAGCAGGGACTTCAAGGAGATACCTTATTCCTGACTTCCTAAACTAGAAAAATCACTCTCCCCTTCTTTTCAAATGCCCTGAAGTCTCTGCTCTGGCCATAGTTTCTTAAAGTTGCCCTTCATTCAGCTGTTTTGATTACTATTTCCAGACTTCAGCAAAGCCTTTATAATGTCAAAAATGTCCACGAATCCTGCCTACAACGAGACTAGTGCACTGCAGTACTATGGCTGGTGGAGTCTGGAATTAATCTTGCCAACATAAATACAACCTCTGTTATGGCTTGGGCAAAACTTGAGTATCTACATGCCTGCATGTTCACAAATTCTTCCCTTGAGTCTTCCCTCTCATGGCGCCGGGCCCTCATCTGTTGCTACATTAATCTATAGGACTGAACTTTCATCAAGTTCTGTAACTTGAGTACTTGTAGGCACATAAACTGTTGGGATGACACCTGGATTTCGCTGAACAGCCTCCTCCCTCCCTCCTCCCTGGGCACAGCGTTGTCTCGTTTCCCCTATTTTTCAGTGCCTTGTTGGAGGAATGTGATAAACGGACCCATCAACTAAGATAACGTTGCCAGGATTTAGGTATTGCTTACAACTTGGAATCCCAAAGCTCATCCTCATCTGATTGAAATATTTATCTTGCCTGATATTTTGCACACATTATCAATTTTAACTTTCAAAATATCCCTTCAAAGTCATTATTAATTATTCCCATTTTATAGATGGAGACACTGAGGCTCAATGTAGTTTAATAATTCTGCCAAAGTGTCCCAGCCAGGAATTTTGAAAGGCATGGTGTTTACTACCACATAATGTGAGGGAACCCAGATGCCCTTGCTTTAGCTGTCGGAGACCGTGCATCCCAGTGGTGCAAGGACAGACTCTTTCTTTATACACCTGGGTTTGGACCCCTGTTCTACCACTTGCCAGCGGTATGAACTTGGGTTAAATCCACTTCAAGTTTTGGCTTTCCTACCTTAAGCAGATAAAACAATACTTGATTCATAAACTTGAGTTAAGGATTATATGAGATACTACAGGTAAAACACTTAGCACAGTGACGGGAGTATGCTATGGAGAGCACACAATATACTTTAATTATTTATTAGCGATGCCATTGTTATTGTTCTTATTATTGCCACCTGAACTCCTTGAGCTATACTTTATCTAAGAAATTACAGTTCCTAATTACAGTACCTAAGGCATGTAGCAAATTAACAAATCCCCCTTATCTGTGAGGAACACGTTCCAAGTCCCCCAGTGGATGCCTGAAACCTCAGATAGTAGTACCAAACCCTCTCTCTGTGTATATACTATGTGTTTTCTTCCCCTATACATTATATACCTATGATAAAGTTTAATTTATAAATCAGGCAAGGTAGGGGATTCAAAACAATAACAAATAATAAAATAAAGCAATTGTAACAATACACTGCAGTACAGAAGTTATGTGAATGTGACCTCTCACTCGTTCAAAATATCTTATTGCATAAATTTAATGCCTGTTCCATCTTAACTAAGCACTTATCACGCACAGTGGCTTTACCTTTTGCAGTTTAAGGATCAACAGCAAACCTAGCATAAATTTCTTTTCCCTTCCTCACAATTTCAAAGATGGAAGATTCATTCTTACCGCAGATCTTAGCAACCTCAGCATATATGTATATATATATATATTTCTTTCCTTGTTATGTTGAGAAATTTCACCCTTTCACTTAAAGGAAGTACTTTACAGCTTTTCACTGGTGTATGAAAATTGCCAGCTACTCTTGCACTTTGGGGCCATTATGAAGTAAAATAAAGGTTACTTGAACAGAAGCACTGCTACACTGAGAAAGTCAGTCTGACAACAGGGATGGCTATTAGGTGACTTAGTGGGATATGCTGGACAGAGGGATGATTCACATCCCTGTCAAGATGGAGCGGGGGAGCTTGAGAGTTCATCACGCTACTCAGAACGACATGCAATTTAAAACTTATGAATTCTTTATTTCTGGAATTTTCCATTTTATATTTTCAGACCAAGGTTGATGGTGGGTAACTAAAACTGTGGATAAAGGGAGACTACTGTAGACCTCTTTTACATTCAGATCTCCTGAGCCAGCCTGTGCTACTGAGGTTCCAGCACATCTCACTAAGTTTAATGGCAGTGACTGCCAGGCTTGGTATTTTCCACATTAGCAGCAACCACGGGTGCAGACAAGACAGGAGTAATACTTATCTAGACTTGACAGAAGGTTCTTAGCTAGGAAAACCTTTACCCCAAGCATTTTCCCAACCTCATTTAGCACTACCTGTTGCTAATATCTCTCTGAAACAGGTCATATCTTATCAATCTCCTACCTTAAAAATTAATATTTCCCCATGCTTAAAAAATAATCAGTGTAAAACTCCATATCTCGTCATTTAAATTTTCAGAAAATATTGCCAATGTTTCTAATTTTTATCTCACTACTATAGTCATCCACTCTATAAATCCATGATTAACTCTTTTGTGAATGTGTGGGGAACCTCTCATGCAGCCCTTTTCTGAAGCTGTGTCTTTCTCTAAATGCCTTCACTTACCTTCCTCCTTAACTATCTAAGTCCACGTCATCAACTTTTAAGGTTTAACTAAAATTTAAAATCTTCCAAAAACTTAGCTAATCCTCCCTCCTGGGCTGTAATTAATGAAGACAACATGGAAAGGACACAGCATGTGGAGTGTAGGTCCCGCTCCAGCTCAGCACAAGCACAGACATTAACTTGATGCAATAGAGTTACCTTGGGCTACAGAGTATTGCAAACCAACAAATGTTTAATCTGTTGTTTTCCCAACTCCTTCCAGGTATTTCTAGAGGTGTAAAATGTGAAATGAGCCAGCCTTATATTAGACCCAAGAATCGGAAGGAGTTATACTTGACTGAAGAGGAACATTTGATGAAATGTGTTTCATTTTATAATATAGGAAGATATAAGCCAGCACCCCAACCCTGCCAAAAAAGCATTGGAGTAATTATTTTTGATATGACATGACATGAGTGTATAAAGTATTTCATTATATTGGCAACTGACATCTCTTAAGTCCAGGACTGAATGCAATTCTGAGAAAGACATTCTGAATGGCATACTTAGATCTCTCCCAGAAAAGAATAGCGCTGTGTGGCATTGTTGTCTGCACCACTCGTATTGCACTGATCATGATCTTTTTATATTGCAGATGTTTTTGCTCATGCCTAATCTTGTACACTCAATTTCACATTCCTGGAAGTCAGAGCCCACATCTGACTTATCTCTGCCAAGCGTCACAGAGCCCATTAAAAAGGTCTATGCATATTAGTCACACAGGTAATGTGTTCTGAGTGACAGCTGCAAGTTGAAAGAATATATCATGGACTTTGGAGTCAGCTTATCTTGGGTTTGCTTTGCCTGTTATCTTTACTGGTAAACAACTCTGTAACCCAATAATACCCACTTTTTAGAATTGTTGTAAAGATAAGTAGGATGCAATTTGTAAAATATCATTTTAGTGTCTTCCACATAGTAGGTGAACTGTTATAATAGCTTTATTGTAATTATATGTGAAAGGACAAAAAAAATTTAATATACCATTGATCTTTCCCTTCACTGTCTTCTGAAAATTCCTTTCAATTTTTAAGTTTCCCTGTCTTAATTTCACTATCTTCAAAAAAGTGTCATGCTTTGTCAGGATAATGCTTGGGCTTTTCTAGGGCAGGACTAGAAGAGAAGGAGAAATAGGAGGACAAATAGCACTGAGGCTAAGACTGGGGAGAAGAAGTATACATGAGGCAGTAGAGAATGATGCAAGCAGATGGCGGGAGAGGGGATTTCAGAGGTATTACTGTGATCTGTGTATCCCCAGTATTTACAGGCATGGCTACAATCTAAATAGTCCCTACTAAAGGTCTTGAATTATTGTGAAATTACTTCTTTGGCTGGTTGAGATTGGCACATACAGGTTGCAAATCTTGAAACACTAATATATATGCTTGAATAATAGATTCTACTAATTACCAGTCTCCATAATGTGGTCAAGAATACACACATCTGGAAAAGCCAACTAAAGAGGTGTTTATTCTCTGAGGTAAATGCTTCTCCATAGACTTGCACATCCACAGGTTATGCCAGCTCCCCCATCCCTGGATGACGGGCACAGAGGAAACAGTGGTAGAAACATCCTCTTTCAAGCTCTGACCTGTTGCAAGAGTTCTTCATTGAAGAGTTTAGATCTATATTTTTGGCTCCCACAGTGTTAGTCTTTACAAGTCAAGCCTGTTGAATCCTGAAACTTTCAGTAAAGACTTTGGGGATCAAAAAATACAAAGTAAGAAAAGACAGACAGAAAGATGGAACAAACCTAGTTTAACCTCCTGAGATTTCAAGAGTTCTTGATTTCAGACAATCAAAGGGCTATGAAATCCCAGAACCCTGTGAGATGATTTTATCCCCATTCATTTGTACAAAAAATATTTACTGAGGTCATACTTTTGACAGTGGCTAAGGTAAGTGCTTTAGGTACAATATTATATTTATTTTATTTATTATTTTTTGAATTTTATTTTATTTTTCTTTATACAGCAGGTTCTTATTAGTTATCCATATTATACATATTAGTGTATATATGTCAATTCCAATCTCCGAATCCATCACACCACCACCCCCTCCCCACCACCTTCCCCCCTTGGTGTCCATATGTTTGTTCTCTACATCTATGTCTCTATTTCTCCCCTTCAAACCAGTTCATCTGTACCTTTTTCTAGGTTCCACATATATACGTTAATATACAATATTTGTTTTACTCTTTCTCACTTACTTCACTCTGTATGACAGTCTCTAGATCCATCTACATCTCTAAAAATGACCCAAAAACATCTTGCTCTGATTTATGTCAAAGAGTGTTCTTCCTATGTTTTCCTCTAAGAGTTTTATAGTGTCTGGTCTTACATTTAAGTCTCTAATCCATTTTGAGTTTATTTTTGTGTATGGTGTTAGGGAGTGTTCTAATTTCATTCTTTTACATGTAGCTATACAGTTTGCCCAGCACTGCTTATTGAAGAGACTGTCTTTTCTCCATTGGGTATTCTTGCCTCCTTTGTCATAGATTAGTTCACCATGGGTGTGTGGGTTTATCTCTGGGCTTTCTATCTTGTTCCATTGATCTATATTTCTGTTTTTGTGCCAGTACCATACTGTCTTGATTACTGCAGATTTGTAGTATAGTCTGAAGTCAGAGAGTCTGATTCCTTCAGCTCCGTTCTTTTCCCTCAAGGTTGCTTTGGCTATTCAAGGTCTTTTATGTCTCCATACAAATTTTAAGATTTTTTGTTCTAGTTCTGTAAAAAATGCCATTGGTAATTTGATAGGGATTGCATTGAATCTGTAGATTGCTTTGGGTAGTATAGTCATTTTCACAGTACTGATTCTTCCAATCCAAGAACATGATATATCTCTCCATCTGTTTGTATCATCTTTAATTTCTTTCATCAGTGTCTTAGAGTTTTCTGCATACAGGTCTTTTGTCTCCCTAGGTAGGTTTATTCCTAGGTATTTTATTCTTTTTGTTGCAATGGTAAATGGGAGTGTTTCCTGAACTTCTCTTTCAGATTTTTCATCATTAGTGTATAGGAATACAAGAGATTTCTATTCATTGATTCTGTATCCTGCAACTTTACTAAATTCATTGATTAGCTCTAGTAGTTTTCTGGTGACATCTTTAAGACTCTCTATGTATAGTATCATGTCATCTGCAAACAGTGACAGTTTTACTTCTTCTTTTCCAATTTGTATTCCTTTTATTTCTTTTTCTTCTCTGATTGCCATGGCTAGGACTTCCAAAATTATGTTGAATAATAGTGGCGAGAGTGGACATCATTGTCTTGTTCCTGATCTTAGAGGAAAAGCTTTCAGTTTTTCACCACTGAGAATGATGTTTGCTGTGGGTTTGTTGTATATGGCCTTTATTATGTTGAGGTAGGTTCCCTCTATGCCCACTTTCTGGAGAGTTTTTATCATATATGGGTGTTGAATTTTGTCAAAAGCTTTTTCTGCATCTCTTGAGATGATCATATGGTTTTTCTCCTTCAGTTTGTTAATATGGTGTATCACATTGATTAATTTGTGTATACTGCAGAATCCTTGCATCCCTGGGATAAATCTCACTTGATCATGGTGTATGATCCTTTAATGTGTTGTTGGATTCTGTTTGCTAGTACTTTGTTGAGGATTTTGCATCTATATTCATCTATATTAAATAAATATATTCATATATTTCTTTTTGTAGTATCTTTGTCTGGTTTTGGTATCAGGGTGATGGTGGCCTCATAGAATGAGTTTGGGAGCGTTCCTTCCTCTGCAATTTTTTGGAAGAGTTTGAGAAAGATGGGTGTTAACTCTTCTCTAAATGTTTGATAGAATTCACCTATGAAGCCTTCTGGTCATGGACTTTTGTTTCTTGGAAGATTTTTAATCACAGTTTCAATTTCATTACTTGTGATTGGTCTGTTCATATTTTCTATTGCTTCCTGGTTCACTTGGAAAGTTATACCTTTCTAAGAATTTATCCATTTCTTCCAGGTTGTCCCTTCTATTGGCATAGAGTTGCTTGTAGTAGTCTCTTAGGATGCTTTGTATTTCTGCGGTGTCTGTTGGAACTTCTCCTTTTCCATTTCTAATTTTATTGATTTGAGTCCTCTCCCTCTTTTTCTTGATGAGTCTGGCTAATGGTTTATCACTTTTGTTTATCTTCTCAAAGCACCATCTTTTAGTTTTATTGATCTTTGCTATTGTTTTCTTTGTTTCTATTTCATTTATTTCTGCTCTGACCTTTATGATGTCTTTCCTTCTACTAAATTTGGGTTTTGTTTATTCTTCTTTCTCTTGTTCCTTTAGGTGTAAGGTTAGATTGTTTATTTGAGATTTTTCTTGTTTCTTGAGGTAGGATTGTATTGCTATAAATTTCCCTCTTAGAACTGCTTTTGCTGCATCCCATAGGTTTTGGGTTGTCGTGTTTTCATTGTAATTTGTCTCTAGGTATTTTTTGATTTCTTCAGTGATCTGTTGGTTATTTAGTAATGTATTTTTTAGCTTTCATGTGTTTGTATTTTTTACATTTTTCCCCCTGTAATTGATTTCTAATCTCATAGCGTCATGGTCAGAAAAGATGCTTGATATGATTTCAATTTTCCAAATTTACTGAGGTTTGGTTTGTGACCCAAGATGTGATCAGTCCTGGAGAATGTTCCATGTACACTTGAGAAGAAAGTGTAATCTGCTGTTTTTGGATGGAATGTCCTATAAATATCAATTAAATCTACCTGGTCTATTGTGTCATTTTAAGCTTGTGTTTCCTTATTAATTTTCTGTTTGGATGATCTGTTTTCTGTTTGGATGATCTGTCCATTGGTGTAAGTGAGGTGTTAAAGTCCCCCACTATTATTATGTTACTGTTGATTTCCTCTTTTATAGCTGTTAGCAGTTGCCTTATGTATTCAGGTGCTCCTATGTTGGGTTCATATATATTCATAATTGTTATACTTCTTCTTGGATTGATCCATTGATCATTATGTAGTGTCCTTCCTTGTCTCTTGTAACATTCTTTATTTTAAGGTATATTTTATCTTCTTTGAGTATTGCTACTCCAGCTTTCTTTTGATTTCCATTTTCATGGAATATCTTTTTCCATCCCCTCACTTTCAGTCTGTATGTGTCCCTAGGTCTGAAGTGGGTCTCTTGTAGACAGCATATATATGGGTTTTGTTTTTGTATCCATTCTGCAAGCCTGTCTTTTGGTTGGAGCATTTAATCCATTCACGTTTAAGGTAATTATTGATATGTATATCCCTATTACAAATTTCTCAACTGTTATGGGTTTGTTTCTGTAGGTCTTTTCTTCTCTTGTTTTTCCCACTTAGAGAAGTTCCTTTAGCATTTGTTGTAGAGCTGGTTTTGTGGTGCTGAATTCTCTTAACTTTTGCTTCTCTGTAAAGCTTTTGATTTCTCTATCAAATCTGAATGAGATGCCTGCTGGGTAGAGTAACCTTTGTTGTAGGTTCTTCCCTTTCATCACTTTAAATATATCATGCCACTACCTTCTAGCTTGTAGAGTTTCTGCTGGGAAATCAGCTGTTAACCTTATGGGAGTTCCCTTGTATGTTATTTGTCATTTTTCCCTTGTTGCTTTCAATAATTTTTCTGTCAATTTGATTACTATGTGTCTTGGCATGTTTCTCCTTGGGTTTATCCTGCCTGGGACTCTCTGCACTTCCTGGACTTGGGTGGCTATTTCCTTTCCCATTTTAGGGAATTTTTCAACTATAATCTCTTCAAATATTTTCTCAGGTCCTTTCTTTCTCTCTTCTCCTTCTGGGACCCCTATAACGTGAATGTTGTTGTGTTTAATGTTGTCCCAGAGGTCTCTTAGGCTGTCTTCATTTCTTTTCATTCTTTTTTCTTTATTCTGTTCTGTGGCAGTGAATTCCACCATTCTGTCTTCCAGGTCCCTTATCCATTCTTCTGCCTCAGTTATTCTGCTATTGATTCCTTCTAGTGTATTTTTCATTTCAGTTATCGTATTGTTCATCTCTGTTTGTTTGTTCTTTAATTTTTCTAGGAGTTTGTTCTTTAATTCTTCTAGGTCTTTGTTAAACATTTTTTGCATCTTCTTGATCTTTGCCTGCATTCTTTTTCTGAGGTCCTGGATCATCTTTACTATCATTATTCTGAATTCTTTTTCTGGAAGGTTGCCTATCTCCACTTCATTTAGTTGTTTTTCTGGGTTTTTATCTTATTACTTCATCTGGTACATAGCCCTCTGCCGTTTCATCTTGTCTATCTTTCTGTGAATGTGGTTTTTGTTCCACAGGCTGCAAGGTTATAGTTCTTCTTGCTTCTGCTATCTGCCCTCTGGTGGATGAGGCTGTCTAAGAGGCTTGTGCAAGTTTCCTGATGGGAGGGACTGGGGGTAGGTAGAGCTGGGTGTTGCTCTGGTGGGCAGAGCTCACTAAAACTTTAATCCGCTTGTCTGATGATGGGTGGGTCTGGGCTCCCACCTTGCTGGTTGTTTGGCCTGAGATGACCCAACACTGGAGCCTACCCAGCTCTTTATTGGGCCTAATGGCAGACTCTGGGAGGGCTTACACCAAGGAGTACTTCCCAGAATTTCTGCTACCAGTGTCCTTGTCTTCTCAGTGAGCCACAGCCACCCCTTGCCTCTTCAGGAGAGCCTCCAATATTAGCAGGTAGGTCTGGTTCAGTCTCCTATGGGGTCACTGTTCCTTCCCCTGGGTGTCAATGTGCACACCACTTTGTGTGTGCCCTCCAAGAGTGGAGTCTCTATTTCCCACAGCCCTGTTGGAGTCCTGCAATCAAATCCCACTAGCCTTCAAGGTCTGATTCTCTAGGAATTCCTCCTCCCATTGCCGGACCCCCAGGTTGGGAAGACTGACGTGGGGCTCAGAACCTTCACTCCAGTGAGTGGACTTCTGTCGTATAAGTGTTCTCCAGTTTGTGAGTCACCCACCCAGCAGTTATGGGATTTGATTTTACTGTGATTGTGCCCCTCCTACCGTCTTATTGTGGCTACTCCTTTGTCTTTGGATGTGGGGATATCTTTTTGTGTGAGTTCCATTGTCTTCCTGCCAGTGATTGTTCAGCAGTTTGTTGTGATTCCAGTGCTCTCACAAAAGGGAGTGAGCACATATCCTTCTACTCTGCCATCTTGAATCAATCTCCATTGTGGTTATTTATTGTTATTTTAATTTTTTTGATTGCGTTGGGTGTTTGTTGCTGCATGTGGGCTTTCTCTAGTTGTGGCTAATGGGGGCTACCCTTTGTTGTGGTGTGCGGACCTCTCACTGTGGTGGCCTCTCTCATTGTGGAGCAAGGGCTCTAGGTGCATGCTTCAGTCACCATATTACATTTAATCCTCCAAAGTGATATGATAGATCGTATTACTATTCCCATTATAAAGATTAAGAAACTGAAGCTTCAAAAGAAGTAGTAAACTCGCCTTAACTTGAACAACTAATAAGTGAGTGTCTGATTCCAGTGTTTAAATGTAATAGGATAACCAGAGATGTCCCAAAGAATTCCATGACATTCTCTACAAGGCTGGATACTTAATTTGCAGGGCCCACTGTAAATAAAAATGCAAGGTCCCTTGTTCATAAATTATAATATCAAGATGGCAATAACAGAGCATTAAACCAAACAAGGTTCCAGACCCATGAGGCCAGCTCTGGTTTTCTGATTCATCATACAAACTTTATCCTACAGGCTTAACTTCCCCAAGGACAAAGATTTTTAATTGTGAAGAATTTGGGATTTTAAAAATTCAGTCTCCTTAATTTTGTTAGTGATTCCATCTGCATCCTTAAGTTGGAAGAAGCAGGGCTTGGCCAAATGGTAGGCTGAGAAGAATTGGACTGGCTCCTACTAGCCAGAAAAAGCCAGGCTTCTGAAGTAATGAAATTTACTCAAGCTTCAATGTAAGAGTCCCTTAAACATATTTTTTCTTCTGAGGGAAAAAAAACCCGAAAAAACTAAAAGAACAAAACAAAAGAAAAATGGCTCAGAGAAAGGAAAAATACAGTTCCTTTCTGGCAAGAAAGATCCACCACTCTGGACTCTGCAGAATAAAAGTGATGCTCATGACTGCCTAAGCTGGCCTGAGCCCCAGACTCACGAGAAGATTTTATAATACAAACCCACTGCCTTTTGACAGCCATCACATTTGCTGAGATTTGGGCTTTAAGGATCCTGTGTATTATTACATGAGTATTATCTTTAATGCACAGTAGTGCTGTACTTTGAGTGGAGCCATCCAGGTTGATAGAATATGATACCAATACCACATGTTCTCTGTATTGTACTTATTGATTTATTTTATAGAATATATTCCTTGGGTTCCTTGTGCTGTGACAGCTAGAAACTCTTACAAAATTTAAGGGACACATATATTATCTATAGCTTCTCACAACTATTGGCACTAAAACTCTAGTTACTGCCACACCACAGGACTTTCTTTTACTAGATTTATCAGAAGTCGGGTTAGTTATCGAATCATATCTTTCTGGCCTCCGGTTCCCAAAGCATCCCAGAGGTTGAGAGTCCAGCCAGCCCAAGAAGCCCAAACGAGCCATTAGGGCATAAATCAATACAGAAAGCATTACTAAAATCAATAGGATTTGGCAGGTGCTATCATATATCAAAGAATGCAGAAAACAGGAAAGAAGTAGTCATCACCCTCTGTGACTTTACACCACATTTCATTCACCTGTCACTCAAGCTAGTCTCTGAGCCGGGAAATGTTCTTGCCTTGTTCCTGGAGTGACCATATATTATGGGTTTTCTGGGACAGTCTCAATTTCAAGTATTCTGTCCTGTTGTCCCCATAAGTGTATTTGGAGTTGTCAGACCCTGTGACCAGATTTTTTGGTGGAGAAAATATGTTCTCTGTGATTGCTTCTCATCATATCTGTAGTGGAATTGGGCTGTGGAAACTTGCATGAGTTTTTTAAACCTAGCTGGGCCTCAAAATTTCTAACCTGAAAACTGCTGGGAAAGTGAAGGGGCTGTCTAGAGCGTGTTATATCCAATTTTTTAAAAGCACTAGAACAGGTTTTAAACAGTATCTTATATGGAACCACAATATGTGATATGGATGAAAATGGAGGTGATGTGGTTGAAGTTGGTGACTCACCCAGATGCATACCTGAGAAGTGCCCTCTAATGCATTTCCTTTGAAACCTCTGTCTCTGAAACATGCAGTTTGAAAATCCTTGGACTGATGATCTCTAAATCCCCTTCCAACTCTAATGAAGGCAGCAGAACCCTGGAAAGTGTACTGAGCTCAAAGGTGGTGGGTGGTCAGGTAGGAGAAAAGCTGGACGGAGATACAGAGGTGAGTAAGCACAGCTCCTCAGAGGGGCTCTTGTGCAACTTACAGATGATCACAGTTGTAACTAAGTGTCACTGGTCCAGTGACACTTAGTTGTCCAGTGTGTTGGGTCACTAGAGAAATGACTTGTGATTTTCTTGGAGTGAAATGGATATCTTGGTGCAGATTAATGGAAAGTTGTTTGTTTGGGCATGAAAAGATTTGAGTTCTGGTCTTGGTTCTGCCACAAACTGGTTTGGCAAGTCATCTGATCTTCTTGGAGGTCCAATTTCTAAAACTATAGAACAGTTCATTTGTAGTATGTGATCAGAAAGATCTCTTCCACCTAACAAATTCAATGATTGCACTAAGAGAATTAAAAAAAAAAATGTGTTAGGAATTCAACCCCATTTCTTAATCTAAGGAGGGAGAAATAACAGTATGTATAATTCTTTTTTCTCATTTTCACCCCAATCCAACTCTCAGCTCTGTTCTATTACGTTGTACATTCTGGTTGCCCTTGCCTGAGGTTCAAGAGATATAAACAGCAATTTCACTGGGAAAAAATGGTAATTATCTCATACATGGTAGAAGGCAAAGAGAAAAGAGCACAGGGCTTGGAGTCAGATAAACTTGGCCTCCCATATCCACCTGCCACTGAGAGAACCTTGGAAGAGGGTCAATGATCTGTAAGGATTCTCCCCAATTAAAGTGTTCACATCTAAAGAGAAAGATAATTTAGTAATTGAAGGGCAATCTTCAAAACAGATTCAGGAGCATTCCCTTATTCACACATTAGTGGGAAAACCTTAGATATTCCAGCTTTAACTGTCACTTGCTATAGTCCATGACAGCTGACACTGGACCATCCAGTGCATCCAAGACCTAGACAGAATTCATACAAGGACGGTAGCCCTGGATTGCCTTATCTCAATTCCCATTCTCTTCGATTTTATCAAGTGGAAACATTTTGCCAAATATTATTAAATAATAGACACTGATGTTATCAACCAACCCAATCCTCAGGCAATTCTTGTTCTTGCTAATGAATGGCAGAGTCAAAAAAACAAGTGTAGAAATTCAGAAACTGAATGTGTGGCTGAAAGATATTTTCCCTCAAGGCCATCTGCTAACATGATGTGCTTTAGGATCATTCATAAAATTCCTTGTGCTTACGTGTGAAAATTTATACATGGAACACACAGTGCTCATAAATGGGTGGTGATTTTAAAAAGGTCCCTCCAAATACCCGTGGACCTCTGTGACTTCTTAGTGTGTCTATGAGGTTGCACAGTTAGAGGAGACCTAAAACAGTTTCTCAAACACTAATGTGTTTCTGGATCACTTGGGGAACCTTGATAAAACAGAGTTGGACTTGGTAGGTCTGGGGATGGACCAAGATGCTGCATTTCTAACAAGCTCTCGGGTGATCCTGATGTGGTTGCTCTATAAACAAAACTTTGAGGAGCAAGGTCCCAAGAGTTTGCCAATTCTATGTGTCAGAAGAGGTACAACTAACTACCATTATTATAAATTATTTAGACATGCGGACTCTATAGCTAGACTGTCTGGTTTCAAGTCCAAGATCTTTCTCTTACCATCAATTGACTTGGGCAAACTCTCCACCTCTCTGCCTCTTAGTTTCCTCATGTTGTCATAAGTAACACAAAGTTTATGTGTGTACTATGATGCACAGAGCACTGCCTGACACACAGGGACACACTCAGACATTACTAGTTGTTATTACTCCAAGGGTAGACTTTTTAAACCTCCACTGAAATACTGGGAGAATTATGAGGAGTCAGGAAGCCAGGGTTGAAGAATACATATTTATTGATGCTTCTTTATTCAGAAAATGATTTAAGACAGCTGGGTGTTAATTGCTTTCCTCAAGTATCCATATCTATAACAGCTGACATGAATACTAATATATAAATATAGACTTGAAAATAACCAGGCATATGTGTATCTCAAAAGATGGATACACCTCAGGTAAAGCATCAGCATTTAGTATTGTTAACTGGCTAATATTAAAGCCATTTAATTGATGGTATGGGTTGAAGTACAAATTTACTGTATTTAGCTGATTTTCTGAAATTTTGCATTCTTTGGATTTCAGTTAGGGTTAGGGTTTGAGATTGAGTTTGGTTTCAGTAAAAACTGAGAAACAGACTATGTGGGTATGTGCGTGTGTGTTTTCTGTTACAGTCACTTAATTTTCTTACTATTGAGATCATTTGACTGGGACTTCCCTGGTGGTCCAGTGGTTAAGACTTTGCCTTCCAATGCAGGGGGTGAGACTCGATCCCTAGTTGGGGAACTAATATCCCACATGCCTCGTGGCCAAAAAACCAAAACATAAAGCAGAAGCAATATTGTAACAAATTTAATAAAGACTTTAAAAATGGTCCACATCCAAAAAAAACTTTAAAAAATTCATATGAGGAATGTTATGTCCAGTTATATATTAAGTATGATTACCTCTGGGGTAAAATCCTGGATGAAAGGAGCCAAAGGACTCTGAAAAACAGTACATTTGAGGAAGTGAGGATTTGGGTGGCAGAACCTAGGTTGACTAAGAGAAGTTTTGACTATGGATGGGATTTCTGTGTAAGCAAAATATTATGAATGTGGTTTCCCTGAACAAATATATAATTTATCTTAGGCAGCAGGACCTGGAGGCTAAAGCATACTTCTAGGAAACACTAAATCCCTTTACCAATCCTCACTACTGATCTAAGACATGGTTACAATGAAATCATTTCATCTCTCCTGTTCCCCATGTGCACAGGAAGGATTAAAGATATCCATCTCACCTCAGCAAAGCTCTGGCACAAACTAATTATGGTTTATAAACGGTTGCAAAGGACTATCACCAAGAAGTGTATATGACAAGGGGATGTTTACACACACCAATGCCCCAGTTGGAACATAGGTAAATGCCAGAGAAAATTGATGACAAGTACCAAGAGGCAAAGTGTTTACTCTAGGAGTGAGGAAGAGGTGGTATCCTGCAGGAATAAGAGAAATAGTTTAGCAGACAGGCAGCTGGAATCTGTGAGTTAAAATGAAATGGTGGGGGACCTTCAAGATGGAGGAGGAGTAAGACATGGAAATCAACTTCCTCCCCACAAATACATCAGAAATACATCTATACGTGGAACTGCTCCTATAGAACACTTACCAAATGCTGGCAGAGACCTCAGACTTCCCAAAAGGCAAGAAAGTCCCCACATACCTGGGTAGGGCAAAGGAAAAAAGAATAAACAGAGACAAAAGAATAGGGACAGGACCTGCACCGGTGGGAGGGAGCCGTGAAAGAGGAAAGGTTTCCACACACTAGGAAGCCCCTTTGCGGGTGGAGACTGCGGGTGGTGGAGAGGGAAAGCTTTGGAGCTGCAGAAGAGAGCACAGCAACAGGGGTGCAGAGGGCAAAGCAGAGAGATTTCCGCACAGAGGATTGGTGCCGACCAGCACTCACCAGCCCGAGAGGTGTGTCTGCTCACCCGCCGGGGTGGGCAGAGCTGGAAGCTGAGGCTCGGGCTTCGGAGGTCAGATCCCAGGGAGAGGACTGGGGTTGGCTGTGTGATCACAGCCTGAATGGGGGCTAGTGAACCATGGCTAGCCAGGATGGAGTCTGGGAAAAAGTCTGGACGTGACTAAGAGGCATGGGACCACTGTTTCAGGGTGCGCAAGGAGAGGGAATTCCTTTCCTGTGTCTCCACAGAAGGCAGAGCTCCAGAGATGGGCATGAGATGTGGCAATCAGCTCAGACACTAGAGACGGACATGAAACTCTAAAGCTGCTGTTGCAGCCCCCAAGAATCCTGTGTGTAAGAACAGGTCACTATCCACACCCCCCGGAACCTGTGCAGCCCACCACTGCTAGGGTCCCGTGATCCAGGGACAACTTCCCTGGGAGAACACACAGTACACCTCAGGCTGTTGCAATATCATGCTGGCCTCTGCCACTGCAGGCTTGCCCCGCATTCCAATTATAACTACCGTACCCCTCCCTCCCCACAGCATGAGTGAACCAGAGCCCCCTAATTAACCGCTACTTTAATCCCATCCTATCTGGGCAGGAAAAGAAGCCTGAGATTAACCTACATGCAGAGGCAGGGCCAAATCCAAAGCTGAACCCTGGGAGCTATGCGAACAAAGAAGAGAAAGGGAAATCTCTCCCAGCAGCCTCAGGAGCAATGGATTAAATACCCACAATCAACTTGAGGTACCCTGCATCTGTGGAATACCTGAATAGACAACGAATCAACCCCAAATTGAGGTGGACTTTGGGAGCAACTGTAGACTTGGGGTTTGCTATCTGTGACTGACTTGTTTCTGATTTTTATGTTTATCTTAGTATAGTTGCTAGCACTTGTTTTCATTGGTGGATTTGTTTATTGGTTTGGTTGCTCTGTTCTTTTTTTAAATTACTTTTTATTTTAATAATTTTAAAAATATTTTTATTTTAATTATTTAATTTAATTAATTTTCTTTCTTTTCTTCTCCTTTTTCTTCTGAGCCTTGTGGCTGTCAGGGTCTTGGTCCTCCAGCCTGGTGTTAGGCCTGAGCCTCTGAGGTGGAAGAGCCAAGTTCAGGATATTGGACCAACAGACACCTCCCAGCCCCATGTAATATCAATTGGCGAGAGCTCTCCCAGAGTTCTCCATATCAATGCTAAGACCCAGCTCCACTCAATGACCAGCAAGCTCCAGTGCTGGACAACCCATGCCAAACAACTAGTAAGACAGGAACACAACCCCACTCATTAGCAGAGAGGCTGCCTAAAATCATAATAAGTTCAAAGACACCCCAAAACACACCACTGAACAAGGTCCTGCCCACCAGAAAGACAAGGTCCAGCCCCACCCACCAAAACACAGGCACCAGTCCCCTCCACCAGGAAGCCTACATAACCCACTGAACCAACCTTAGCCACTGGGGGCAGACACCAAAAACAACGGTAACTACAAACCTGTAGCCTGTGAAAAGGAGACCCCAAACACAGTAAGTTAAACAGAATAAGCAAATAGAGAAATATGCAGCGGATGAAGGAGCAAGGTAAAAACCCACCAGACCAAACAAATGGAGAGAAAATAGGCAGCCTACCTGAAAAAGGATTCAGAATAATGAGAGTAAAGATGATCCAAAATCCTGGAAATAGAATGGAGAAAATACAAGAAATGTTTAACAAGGACCTAGAAGAACTAAAGAGCAAACAAACAATGATGAACAACACAATAAATAAAATTTAAAATTCTCTAGAAGGAATCAAGAGCAGAATAACTGAGGCAGAAGAACAGATAAGTGACCTGAAAGATAAAATAGTGGAAATAACTACTGCAGAGCAGAATAATGAAAAAAGAATGAAAAGAATTGAGGACAGTCTCAGAGACCTCTGGGATAACATTAAACACACCAACATTTGAATAATAGGGATCCCAGAAGAAGAAGAGAAAAAGAAAGGGACTGATAAAATATTTGAAGAGATTATAGCTGAAAACTTCCTTATATGAGAAAGGAAATAGTCAATCAAATCCAGGAAGCCCAGAGAGTCCCACACAGGATATATCCAAGGAGAAACATGGAAGACACATATGAATCAAACTATCAAAAATTAAATACAAAGAAAAAATCCTAAAAGCAGCAAGGGAAAAGCAACAAATAACATAAAAGGGAATCCCCATAAGGTTAACAGCTGACCTTTCAACAGAAACTCTGCAAGCCAGAAGGGAGTGGCAAGACATATTTAAAGTGATGAAAGGGAAAAACCTACAATCAAGATTACTCTACCCAGCAAAGGTCTCATTCAGATTTGAAGGAGAAATTAAAACCTTTACAGACAAGCAAAAGTTAAGAGAATTCAGCACCATCAAACCAGCTTTACAACAAATGTAAAGGAACTTCTCTAGGCAGGAAAAACAAGAGAAGGAAAAGACCTACAAAAACAAACCCAGAGCAATTAAGAAAATGGTCATAGGAACATACATATAGATAATTCCCTTAAATTAAACGGACTAAATGCTCCAACCAAAAGACATAGACTGGCTAATGGATGCAGAAACAAGACACTTATATATGCTGTCTACAAGAGACCCATTTCAGACCTAGGGACACATACAGATTGAAAGTGAGGGGATGGGAAAAGATATTCTATGCAAATGGAAATCAAAAGAAAGCGGGAGTAGCAATTCTCATATCAGACAAAATAGACTTTAAAATAAAGACTATTACAAGAGACAAAGAAGGACACTACATAATGATCAAGGGATCAATCCAAGAAGAAGGTATAAAAATTGTAAATATTTATGCATCTAACATAGAAGCACTTCAATACATAAGGCAACTGCTAACAGCCATAAAAGGGGAAATCTACAGTAACACAATAATAGTAGGGGATTTTAACACCCCACTTTCACCAATGGACAGATCAACCAAAATGAAAATAAATAAGGAAACACAAGCTTTAAATGAGACATTAAACAAGATGAGTGTAATTGATATTTGTAGGACATTCCATCCAAAAGCAACAGAATACACTTTCTTCTCAAGTGCTCATGGAACATTCTCCAGGATAGATAATATCTTGGGTCACAAATCAAACCTTTGTAAATGTAATAAGATGTTGTGGAGAAAAGGGAACCCACTTGCACTGTTGGTGGGAATGTAACTTGATACTATGGAGAACAGTATGGAGGTTCCTTAAATAACTAAAAATAGAACTACCATATGCCATAGCAATCCCACTACTGGACATATATCCTGAGAAAACCATAATTCAATAAAGACACATGTACCACAATGTTCATTGCAGCACTATTTACAATAGCCAAGACATGGAATCAACCTAAGTGTCCATCAATAGATGAATGGATAAAGAAGATGTGGCACATATATACAATGGAATAGTACTCAGCCATAAAAAGAAACGAAATTGAGTTATTTGTAGTGAGGTGGATGGACCTAGAGTCTGTCATACAGAGTGAAATAAGTCAGAAAGAGAAAAATACCATATGCTAACACATATATATGGCATCTAAAAAAATGGTTCTGATAAACATAGGGGCAAGACAGGATTAAAGATGCAGACGTAGAGAATGGACTTGAGGACACAGGGAGGGGGAAAGGTAAGCTGGGACGAAGTGAGAGAGTAGCATTGACATATATACACTACCAAGTATAAAATAGATAGCTAGTGGGAAGCAGCTGCATCTCACGGGGAGAACAGCTCGGTGCTTTGTGACCACCTAGAGGGGTGGGATAGGGAGGGTGTGAGGGAGATGCAAGAGGGAGGGGATATTAGGATATCTGTATACATATAGTTGATTCACTTTGTTATACAGCAGAAACTAACACAGCATTGTAAAGCAATTATACTCCAATAAAGATGTTAAAAAGAAAGAAAGAAAGAAAGAAATTGTGCATAGAGTCCAAGAGATGGAGGAGGGGTGCTAATAGGTTCTATCAATCCAAAATGGTAAAATGAAATGCAGTTGGCAAACATTTGTTCATTTGTTTGTTTTCTCAGGGAAACTTCATTGAGAAGCAGCCATGAGCCAAGCAGTGCACTACGTTCCAGAAACACCGGATCAAGCGAGGTATTTATTGCCCTTCATTGTCAGAAGCCCACAGTCCAGGGTGGAGACAGACATGTAAAAGAATGATTACAGTTGGATGTCACAGGCACTATGGTGAAATCATTTACACAAAGGTGCTGTAAGAGCAAAGAAGAAATGCATCTGTTTAAATCATACTCCAGGTTGGGAGCACGATTTCTGGAAGTGACGGTTGCATTGAATTGGAAGGATAAATCAGAGTTTGCCTCATTGAGTTAGTTCAGGGTATGAAAAAACATTCAGCCAGCCAACTCAGTAACTGGGGTTACACCTCCCCGTGCTAATATGTTTATGTGAGTGCTCTCTCTGGTAAAGGAGTTTAAGATTTTAACAGAAACCTTTCCATAGGAAGCATGGAGGAAAGTAACCAGGGCTTCAGAAGGTTTTAGAGGTTTTTAGCTTAGGAGTTTTGCAAAGGCCCTTTGGGTTCCTGTGTCTGCCTCTTCTTCTCTGATCAGAGAAACTCCAGTTTTTTCTCTTTTGCATGCTGGTCATGCCTGTAAGAGTCCAATTCAAAATGAAATCTGTGGCCAAAAGGAGCCTGAGAACCATAGCATAGTATTCAGGAAAACCCTGCCTTAATAGAGAAATCAGCCATCTGTTTGAATAAGTTTTCCTTTTCTCAGTTTCTGTCCAGGTCAGAGCTCTCAGGATTCTCCTTGACATCCTAGGTCTCTGACCCCCCTACTTCAACTAACTTCACAGATGTACGTCACAGCCTCACTCCATCAGAAAGCAGCTCTATGACCGTCCAACTTAGCGATACACTATGGTGTTATGAATGACAAGAAATTCATGGTTTACCCTTCCAGCGGAGCACGTGTGTCCTGTTTAGCTGATAGTCAAAGTTTCACCTCAAAGAAGTAAAAACACAGCGTTAGAAGCGCTTTGAGGTTTTGTGGGGAAGGTGTTCTACATGACACATTTAGCCACCTCTTCTGTCTGCACAGGTGGGCCCTAGTCGTGGCTCCAAGGGCAGAGGTGCACTGAGGTCTTTTGAGGGTATCTGATGCCACAGGTGTAGGAAAGACTCAAGGTGAGGAGCCTCTGGTTCCTGCAGCTGTTGGTGGGTCCTGGAAGTCTTGAACATCTGTCTGATCAGGAGGTCACATGCCATTCAGCAAGAGGAAGTATTAGGGTGGGGGAAGAAGGAAGAGAGAAAGCAAGAACAGGGCAGGCCAAGAGAGATGCTGGCGAAGCATCTTTCAGGAGGTTTCAGAAATTGTCACAATACCTAGAAAGGAACGGAACAGAAAATGTAAGCTTACACTATTGTTTGTTGTCAACGCTAGAACACTAATCCCCACCCCACCCCAGAACAAGAGAAGTGTTAGGGAAACCGAGACAAGCAGAGAGAAAGAAAGAGAGAGAGAGAGAATAACTTCCCCCAGCAAATTGCTTTACTTAACAGTTTAGGTCAGTTTCAACTAGGTCACAGGGATGTATCTTCAGGATAAAGTCTTTAATTGGCTGATGGATATGAAAAAATAAATTACTGTGGCAAAATGTAATAAACGTTAAAGGAAAAATGATGAGGGTAATATAACTACATTGATTTAACTAGGATGATATAGAGGAATTGTCTGTTTTATAGGTTTCTAGATGTCTATTAGTGGCTCTGTATTAAGGAATAGGGCTGTTCTCATGATATACTTAAGAGCTGTCAGTAATTCCTATTTCACAGTCTGCTGCTTCAATTCAGAAAGTGTGTTCCAGCCCTTGGTGACCCCATCCCAGAGGCACTGGAGGGTGACCAGCTGCCAAAGGTTTGCATTCAGGCAGCTATTGGGGAAGCAGCTGTATTATTCAAAATTGGGTTGCATTTAAGAGGAGCCCTTCACTTCGGCCACTTCTCCCCCTGTCCTGACACCTTGCAAGACTGCAGTGTCATTTGTTTTACTCACTCCTGGCATTGGGCTCATTATGTCCTGATCTTCTCTAGAGAAAGTAGCCTCCTTGGTGGGTGGAAATGGTAATTGAGGACACTTAGGGAACAGGCATCATGCCAGTCCCTGGGGCATATGTCCCCCAGAGACAGGGCACCTTCTCAGGATAAAGCAAGAGACATGAGCTTCAGGTAGCTTGTCACTTTTCCACTATGGTATGTCACTGAGCTATGAAAAGGACCCTATAGTTCCCCCATGGCCCACTGAATTGAACCCAGACTATTATCAGAAAAGGAAGAAAACTCATCATTTCTGGTCACTCTCTGGACACCCGCCCCCCAATATGTTGGACACTTTCTCTTGTTAACACATTTAATACCTGTATAAAAGCTTCTCAGGCAAGACGGCAGCCATGACTCTTCCTATCAGAGACCCAGCCTAATGATACATTTTGCTGATTGACAACTAAGTCTATTTAATGATATTTTTTTTATTTCTTCCACTTAATGTGGCGAAGACCATCTGGCTGCTTTCCAAGTGTCTGGATAAGGATAAAGTGCTAGAAGGGTCTAGATTGGGCTCTGCAGCCTCAGGCTCTGTGTCCTAGGCCCAGGCACACACCCTCTCTGGGCTCCAGTGACATTCTCGGCAAAGGTGAGGATGTTGGACTAAGGCAGTGCTTCTCCACCAGAAGCACACCTGGAGTTTTTTTTAAGTGTCAGGACTGGCGAGGAGTTGGTGCTAGTGGTGCCTAGTGGGCAGAGACCAGGGGTGCTGTGAAACATCTTACAATGAACAAGACAGTGCCCCCCACAACCATGACTTTTCCAGCCCAGAATGTCAGTAGTGCCGAGGTTGAGAAACCTAAGCCAGAGTCAACACAAATGGCTTTTCCAGTCCTCTCTGACCTGTATCACCTACTGCTTTCTCTGTGTTGCCCATGGTCTTGCCCATCTGAATTACATCTGTCCCTATTTCATCCCAAGACATGTGATCTTTTCCCATCTCTCCAACTTTGCTCATGCTGTTCCCTAAACCTAAAATGCCATTTGTCCTCATCCCGGCTGTTGCAGTACTGGCCATCCATCAAGCCCTTTCTCAGATGAAAGGGAGTTCTCCTTCCTCTCCCAAGTGTGAATCAGGCTCACCCTGCCTCAGCATCAAAGATACTGAAACATTTTTTGATCTTTGACCTCAAACAAGTTAGTTTTCCAACTTTTATCTGTTGTTCAAGGTCTTCTTTTAATATTAATGGTGGCTATCATTTATTAAATGCCTATTATCTGTATGACACTGTATTTTTTAAAATTTATTTTTAAAGGTATATCATTTCATCTGCACACAGCCCTGTAAGATGAATAGTCTCCCCATTGTGCAGATGAGGAACTAAAGCTCAGAGATATGTAATTTGTTTGAGGCGTTTGAGTCCTTAAACACATTGTTTAATATCTAGTGTCATAAAGCGGCCAATCCTGCATTCAAAACCAGATATGCCTGACTCCAAACCTGTGAAAATTCTTTCCACTATGTAGCAGATACTCTTACCTACCTGTCAACTGCTTAAATTAAGCCAGCATCTAAAATTGTTGCTAGGGGCAACTGAGTAAATCTTGTTAGATGGGTAATCTCAGTACACTAGGCAAATCAGTCCAGTAGCTGCAAACCCAAGAGGTGGATTTGGCGGCTGCGAAAAAGACTATTCAAGCCTTTTCCTGGAGGGAAAAGTCAGAGAAAATTCTTCTGTGATTACAGCAAACTAATCATAGGTGTTACCAAGTAGCTTTTAGCAGAAAAAAAGACTAGTCAATGACGGAGGACGCTATGCATATCACTCATCTATTGCCACATGAACAACTACCTTAAAATTTTTGCATCACCATCTCTGAGCATCAGGAGTTTGGGAGCAGCTTTGAAGGGCAGTTCTGGCTCTTTCATGAGGTTGCAGTCACCCATATGCTTGATGGGGCTGCAGGGTTTATTTGCAAGGTGGCTCATTCACACGACTGGGGCAGGGTCACCAGGAATAGGAAGCCTCGCTCTTTGCTGTGTGGATCTTTCCAGAGGGTTGCACCACTGTCCCCATTAGTCCAGAGTGTAATCCAGAGACAGCAATGCAGAAGCCAGGATAGCTTGTCTGACTTGGCTTGGAAGTCCCACAGCATCATCTCCACATTGTACTCTCGATTGAAAAGACTAACCCTATTTAGTGTGGGAGGGGGATACCCAAGGGCATAGATCCCAGGACGCAAGGATCATCGTGGTCACATTATGTCACAATTATTTTAAAACCAAAAACGTTCACAGAAAAATTTCCCTAGCCTGCCATCCCTACACCTGGGCTCAAGTGCACACTGCTATATGAGAGTTTGCTGCCAGGCTAGTTCAGTCTGGGGTATTTGGGAGTCAGGATAAGATTCAGAATAAGATACAAATATTACATTCTGTATCAATTCTAGAATATAGGGGTGTAGTTTCAGGGAGCTGAAGGATTGCGAGGTCAGAAAGCCCCTAGGGCACTCAAAATGACCAGGCTAAGTAAGCAAAGAGATTACACATAGAAAAAACAAGAAAAATGGGAATAACCAGCAAAAGACTAACAAGTTTTGCATTATTTTTTTTCCCTTCTAGAGACTTCCAAGAATGTTTTGGTGATTTGTGCCTTTGATAGAGAAAGGGCTTTAAAGCAGACAAAAGCTGGTGGTCAGCCAGCAGCTTCCCGCAAAACAGAAAGCAAGAGGATTACAGCTTAAGAAGTCAGTATGAGGAGGCCAAAACTAGCAGCGAGGTAGTGGCTCTGTTGAAAAGAGTAAAGAGAGAGATACTTGTCCCTTGTAAGACTTAATATATCAATATGTCATGGAGACCCATAAAAGTTGGGAACCTGAAGCCAAAAGTATATGCATCATCAATTTCACATGCCCACTATGAAAAACAGGTAGTGTCTCAGCGTCTGTGTGACATGACCAAGGCCACCAGCAAGTTCTTTTATTGATAGAGAGCCAATGTAATGGGATACCAATATAATATTTAACACATATATTACATAGTATTTTCTCTCAAGTTTCTTAGTACAACTTTCTATTCGAAGTACTTTTCTCACATTTCAAATGTTCCAAGGGTCCTTGTTAAGGATAACATGTTACTTGTAATATCCCATAAACTTATTATCATGGGGGGATCAGGGGGTAAATGAACCTGAATGAAAATTTTAGTTACCATATAAGATAAACATTAGCGTTATTAGTAATAATAGCCATCTGAGTAATAAAAGTCAAATAGAGGTGGGGTAACCCCATCAATATTTGCAGCTGTATAGCCAGTACGCCTGAGAGAAACATAATTCTATCACTTACTAGCTTGGCAACTTATTCATAGTATTTCATGTATTTGTGCCTTGGTTTCTTTATCCAAATATCATAATATTAATGGTGCCTACTTCACAGGGTTATTGAGATCTTTGAATGAGCAACCATTTGGAAAGTGCTTTGACAGATGCCAGGCAAATACCATGTTAGTTATCATTGGCTCAGAGTTTAGGGCACGTTAGTCACAAAGTATGGTCTCTCTTGACATTTGTTTTAGTTTCACTTTTAACAAAATATTTAAACAATTTGGAGAAATGGATATTTTAACATAAATGTGTTGGACTAGAGCAGCCGTCTTATATTTCATGAGAAATATGCATTGTAGAGTTTGGGCCACATTGAAGCTGCACGTTATAGCTCCCTGGTGGCAACAGGACTAAATTGCAGCTTTCTAGAAGAGGCATCATCTTTTCGGTTCAAACTACAAAAAACAAACATGGGGTGACACATCTATATGAATCCTATTGGTCATTGTCCAAACTGCATAATTCTATAAGAAACAGAAAAACTAGATGCATCATTTTCTGGGCCTCTTTTAACAATCTGAAGTGGTTGGTAATGAACTGAGCTTATCTAATATTGCTATTGGCCTGGCTCTTCTGAGTTCAGATAGATCAGGCTATGCCCACTAAAGCCCATCATCCTAGGTCTTTCCAAAATAAACTAGGCCCACGTATCTGTCAGGAACAGGGTATTTGGTGTCACTTATAAAAATCATACGAAAAGCTTTGCTTATTTCTTTTCAATGTCTTTAGCAGATTAAGAGTTACAATATAGAAAACAGGGAGTTATAATACAGCACACTGCACAGCTTGCGTTTCCAGCCAGTCCCAAGCCTCAGTATTAATAGATTTTCCACTCCAAGTGTTCTTACTCGAGTGACTGCAAGTTACACTGATGAAAGGAAAGTAGCAATTATTCCTAAGCCCCTGCCCCACACCCCCAAAGACACACTAACTCAGAAACTCCAAGTGTATGGCCCAGGAACATGCATTTTATAAAAAGTCTCTTGGAGCTCCAGATGCACAGCCCTCCTTACTCTTTACAGAATAATGATGCTCCATGTTGCTCTAGGGAAAGAGCCTTGTTCCCCAAGGCCCTGGAGCAGACAGCAGGGCTTGCTCTGCTCACCTACTGTATCTGTGCTCATTGCTGTGTGTCCACATCTGAGCAGATGCAAACTCAACTAAGCCTTCTGTTTCTTATACTTTCTTCCAATCCTTCTCTTCCTTCCTCCCAGAACCAAAGTAGCAGACAAGTTACACTTCTCAGGACATAGGCGGAATTGGCAATTGGAAAATTGTGTTCCAAAATGAAAGATGTAAATCACATGACCAGTGTAAAGGGTATATGAAAAGGTTAAGGGGACACAGCTCCAGAAACAGAATAACAAGGCTGGAAACTCTTTTTAAAAAACTCTGACACAAGATTTCCAAGCCATATTTTGTCATAGCAACGATTCACATAGTGTGGTCTGTAGACCCCTGGGGGTACTTGAGACCTTCTCAGTAGATCAGGAGATCAAAACTATTTTTGTAAAAGTCTGAAGACATTATTTGCCTTATTCACTCCATTGACATTTGCACCAATAGGCCAAAAGCAATGCTGGCACTAAACTGTATCAGTAGTCATTGTATTCTTCCCTATCATACATACACATTCAGTAAGTAAAAAAGAAAAAAAGCCAGTTTCACATAAGAATGATCTTAAAGAAGTAGTAAAAATTATTAATTTTATTAAATCTTGATCTTTCATTACAAGTCTTTTTAATGTTTTATTTGACCAAAGGGGAAGTACACACAAAGCACTTCTGCTGCATAACCAAAGAAAGATGGTTTTTTTGAGGAAGTGTGGTGGTGTTGTTTGTGTTGTGAGCCGAACTAGCTGCTTTGTTCGTGAAATACCATTTTTTTCTTGAAAGAATGATGGGCAGACAAATTATAGTTGTTCAAACTTGGATATTTTGGCAGATTTTTTTTTTAATTAATAAAGTGAGCTTGGCATTTCAAGGAGAACAACTGGCAGTATTTGTTGCCAAAGATAAAATCGAAGCATTCCAAAGAAAATAGAACTTTGGAAAACTTTCACCAGGAGCTTGACATATACCCAATACTAATGAATGTAACTTTTTTGATGTTTTAAGAACTACATTAGTCAGCAATGAGCAGTGCATGATGTTATTAAATCAGGCATGGGTAAAAAATGTATTCAAAGTGCAAGACAGACCCATGGATTTTAGTGTAGCATTATAAAATATTCATCGATATGGTTTCAGATCCCACACTGCAACTAACTCTTAAGAAAGTAACACTTATTGAATTTTGATGTTACATCAAAGAAAAATATCCACAATTATACAGAAAGCTATTAAAATATTCCTCCCTTTTCCAACTACGTATCTTGTGATTTAATGTTAAAGCAAATAGGAAAATCCTGTTGTGTTCTGTTAAGTCTAGTATTAATGAGATTTGAAAATATATAATAAAACCCCACTCTTCTCCCTATTGTTTTTGTGCTGAAAACATAAAATCGTTTTTCATAAAGATTTATGTTTATATGTATTACATTTAGTATTATTATTTTTAAGTAAATTAAAGATACTCTTTTTAAATTAGGATTTTAAATATTACTGTGAGCATAGATATAGATTAACCACATAAACAAAATCTCTTCAATACCTGAATATTTTTTCTGAATGTAAAGGGACTCTGAGCTCAAAAAGTTTGAGAACCACCGTACTATGTAGTCGGAAAATATCTAAATTCTCTACTGGAAATCTTGAATATAAGATGCTTAGAAGAATGGAAAGAAAGAAATGAGCTTCCCCTGTTTGTACTGAGGAGTGAAACTAGGGAGAAAGAAAGTTGGCAGGGCATACATTTGACTAGGAAGTTCTCAGACCGTGAACTGGGAAAAAAGCACTAATATGTATCAGTATCCATCTGGTCTTTCAATGGTTCCACAACACCACACCAGACAGCAAAGAGTCTGTGAACACTTCCAATGAGGCAGGGAATTGTAACACTTGAAAGAACTTCTATCCTTGGAGATGTCTGACTATTAATAAATCGTTTCCCCAAATTTATTTCCTTATGATTTGTTCATAACAGTCTGAGTCTTTCCTCTTGAGACCACACAAAATAAAAAATTTTAAAAAAGAATATTTCTCATATTAGCTTTACAAATATTTAAAGAGGAGCTCCCACATGACATTTCAGACATGGAACAGAGTTGTCATCTCCCTTTTCCTAAGATTTCATTAGAATATTTTGGCAGACACATCAGCCTTCTTATTCATTTTGTACTTTGGATATCAGTTATCTCGAAGTTTCCTCTTATTGCTATTTATTTGTTTCTCATGTTCCTATTAAACCTTATATCATCCATCATGAATAAGTGAGATTAGATTTTTGTACTGAATTTAATAACCTTAAACTCACCATCTATTAAACATTATCTTCTTAGAATTGACACCACAGTATCACTATTTAAATCTCTTTGTATCCCAGTTTTATCCATTCAACATATCACCTTACTTTCCAACGTGAAGCATCTACAGATTGAATGTTTATCCAAGATAAAATATTTAACAGGGTGAGACCCTTTAATACTCTACTAAAACCTTCCTCCTGTATGAGTTCAGCCTGAGCATACAAAATTCTAGATACACAGTCTATGGCATTTCTAGATTCACCAAAGAAAATGTCCTGTTTTTGAAAATTGCAAACACATATGCTAACTGCCTATTTTCCAGCATCCCTCCTATTCTCCAGGATTCCTTGATGATTTCCAATCACGGTTACAGAAGTCAGAACCTCCTTTCCATAAATCATCCCTTAGCTTAAGATATAAGGTAGGCACAAGCTCTCTTGAAATGATTAGGGCCACCATTTTCAGCACAGAGATCAGTCTTTTGGATGGAGAAGAAATAATCTGATCATTAAAAGAGCTGTGAAGTTCTGTCTGTCTCGGACATAACAGCATTTAAGGTCCAAGCAGTGGGCCTGCTCTTGTTTACATATTTTTATCTCCAAAGAGATGCCATTAGCTCTGGTTCGTTTTGCAATTTAGCCAGTTGAGAGCTGAGGTATGCCGACTCTTTCTATCATTAGTATTTTATTTATTTCCATCATTTGTTCAGACAACTCCCTCCCTGTGCAGCAGCACTGAAAGCAGCAGGTGCCTCTTTTTTTCACTTTAACAGAATTGCTTGTAATTTCATCTTGCATCTCGGGCTTGTGTCTATGGTTCATCTAAATGTTTTGATACCTTCTTTCTTAAAAAGTGGAATACTCTGGGGCTTCCCTGGTGGCACAGTGGTTAAGAATCTGCCTGCCAATGCAGATGACACAGGTTCGAGCCCTGATCCCAGAAAATCCCACATTCCGCGAAGCAACAAAGCCTGTGTACCACAACTACCGAGCCTGCACTCTAGAACCCGTGCTCCACAACAAAAGAAGTCACTGCAATGGGAAGCCCACACACCACAACAAAGAGTAGCCGCCACTCGCCGAAACTAGAGAAAGCCTGCGTGCAGCCACGAAGACTCAATGCAGCCAAAAATAAGTAAATAAATTTATTTTTAAAAATGGAATACTCTTCTGACTCAGCCCACTGCTTTGTTCTCTGGACATTAGGAACACCAAGATGACATAGTCACTTTCTCCCAAATTTCCATCAGTTCCATGTCACTGGCAAATTCTTGTTGATTTGTACTATCTAGTATCCATACCATTTGGTGGTTCCTGTATTCTACAGAAAATTATCAGAAACATAAGTGGTTTTTGGTTATATCCTTTGACTTTACCTAGTGAGATGTCCTAGAAATGTCCACATGTTTGTAGTTTCTTATTACCGGTAAACAGTGTTCCTGTGATAGTTTTAAGTTACCAGATAAGAAATGTGTCATCCACCACTCCTGTCTGGCTGGGCAATTTGTAATATTGTCCAACAAAGTTATATTTCTATTCCATTCTCCTTTTATTCTTACTCATACATTCTCATGTCCCTGAGGTTTCCATCCTCAGTTTCTTGCATTACCAGGTGTGTGTGTGACTTCTTTTCATGTATAACTACCCCTGCTATCCCTACAGACAGCCAGTGTTTTCTGAGTATTTTTTTTCTTTTTGCCATGATACTTCCGTTTTGCATCCCTCACTGCCAGCCTCAGGGGCATCTGTGAAGTTTGCATTTTATTGCCAGATTCTACACCTTCCATTCTCTTTGTTACTTAACCAAACCCTCTGCAACCAGGTCTCAGCCCCCGAGGCCATGAGCATTATTTTCAAACCCCCTTGTTCATGGGAGTTCTTAGCACTGTCACTCATTTCTTCATACCCTACATACTAACTGTTCTGTTTAGGAATATCTGTTAGGACTGGCAGTTACAAATCCATAGTAAGAGAGCAAGAAGGCCTCTTCGGCTCTATGAGGACTGTATCGGACTTAGGGATCTCTCGCCAGAATTGCTGGTTTAGGAATGAAGGAAGCATCAAGATTGTTAGGACTGGTGCCATTGACATTGAGGGGCTAGAGTCTAGCAGGAATTAGGCCGGTGAGAAAAGGTGCTTTTGTGAATCATTATCTGCAAATGTGTCTTTAAATATTGAGCTCTAGTGGCTCAGTAGAAACAGCGCTCCCATCATTTGCACGGCAGTGTCTGTATTAGGACATTCTGCAGCACTGCATTAACATGAATCCAGCCTCTGTGGCCAGGAATTATAGGTGCACAGCCCAGCATAGGAAATGCCTTGTCCAAAATGACCCAGCCTTTCAGACCCAAGAGGGGCACAACTGGTCTGTTACTGAAGCACTTTTATGACTGTTGTCATCACCATTAGCATCTCAAATTGACCAATTATTCACAGTGTGTGAGGCACACAGTGATATTCCTGTCTGGAAACTTGTGACACAACAACATGACTAACAGGAGTGTGTTCTCAAGGCCCACTTTTTTTGGATAGAAAAACCTCATGAAGGCTTGGAAGTGTACCTCAGTGATTAAAGGGTCTACTAGTGATTTGTCTTCCAAAGGCCCCCGGTAGCTTTTGGGACCCTGATATTTTTGAAGATAAGCAGCTGTGGCCTTTCCCGAGCCAGTTCCCAGAGTGAAGTTTTCAGTACAGTTACTATGTTAAGCATTTGCCACTTGGATCAATACCACGAATTTCGTTAAGCTGGGCTTGGCGTCCTGCTTCCTACCTATCCTTGGTGACCTCCTTTCCCTGCTTCCATTTGCAAACCTCTGCAGGCACTGTGCAAGGACACTATTAAGTGTCCTGAATTAAGGAGGATTTATGCAAGTCTCACTCCCTTTCCCTGCTATGAGCTTGGGAATCAGAGTAAGTGGCACTATAGGTCCACAGAAATGAGCCTGTATATAAAGGCTCACTCTCTTTAATACGAATCAACAGCTAATGATAGTAACTTGAAGATGATGCCCAGGGACAGACTTCAAACTATTGCCTCCCCATGTTCATCCCTGGGAACAAACTCATATAATAACCCTCACTTTATCTTTTCTTCCAGTATAATTGTTCAGAGTCCTTCATCCCCCCTCCCTTCCTCCCTTCCCTCTTTCTTTCTCTCTCTATTTCTTTCTCTCTCTCTTCCTTCCTTCCTCCCTCCCTCCCTCCTTTCCCCTCCTTTCTCCCTCTTTCTTTCTTTCTTTCTTTCTTTCTTTCTTTCTTTCTTTCTTTCTTTCTTTCTTTCTTTCCTTCTCTCTTCCTTCCTTCCTTCCCTCTTTCTTTCACATGGTGGTTGTTTTTGTGGGATGAGCAGTAAGCCACAGTAACTTTTAATCTTCTACTTAAAACTATGAGGCATCTTCCCACAAAAAATTCATCGGTAAACCTATGCAAATATTTGCATGAATTACAGGTGATTTAAAAACACATCATGTCCATTCAGGGACTCCCTAGGGATTCAGTGGGCTGTAGGATCTGGGACACCTCTGTGGGACCCTTAGCACCTCACAATGAGCAAAAGTCGTATCCCTCTAGAAAGGAGGGAATTAAAAAAAAATGACATCTTTACCAACTTTAAAAAAATGTTTACTGAAGTACAATTTATATACAGTAAAATCCACCCTTTCTAACCATCATCAGAAATAAGATGTAGGATATTTCCAAACCCTGAAAAATTCCCTTGTGTCCTGTGTAGTAAGTCACCTCCTCTGCCTCCAGTCCCAGACAAAACTGATCTGAGATTTCTTTCTCAAGTTTTATCTTTTATGGAATATCATATAGATTGGTCAGTATAGTATGTAGTCTTTTGTGTTTGACTTAAATCACTTAGCATAAGGCTTTCAAATTTCCCAAGTAAAATTGTAAAATAAAGTAAGAATTGTTGTATGAGCTGGACACCTTAGATATATATGAGGAAGTGACAGTTTGAAATCAGTCTTTGAGGATTATCATAACATTCCCATAAGTAGCTGATTCCTTTTATAAAAGAATGTTATCCTACATAGAGAATCCTAAAGATGCTACCAGAAAACTACTAGAGCTAATCAATGAATTTGGTAAAGTAGCAGGATACAAAATTAATGCACAGAAATTTCTTGCATTCCTATACACTAATGACGAAAAATCTGAAAGAGAAATTAAGGAAACACTCCCATTTACCATTGCAGTGAAAAGAAGAAAACACCTAGGAATAAACCTACCTAAGGAGACAAATGACCTGTATGCAGAAAACTATAAGACACTGATGAAAGAAATTAAAGATAATACAAACAGATGGAGAGATATAGCATTTTCTTGTATTGGAAGAATCAACATTGTGAAAATGACTATACTACCCAAAGCAATCTACAGATTCATTGCAATCCCTATCAAACTACCAATGGCATTTTTCACAGAACTAGAACAAAAAATTTCACAATTTGTATAGAAACACAAAAGGCCCCAAATAGCCAAAGCAATCTTGAGAAAGAAAAATGGAGCTGGAGGAATTAGGCTCCCTAGCTTTAGACTATACTACAGAGCTACGGTAATCAAGACAGTATGGTACTGGCACAAAAGCAGAAATATAGATCAATCGAAAAGGATAGAAAGCCCAGAGATAAACCCACGCACATATGGTCACCTTACCTTTGATAAAGGAGGCAAGAATATACAATGGAGAAAAGACAGCCTCTTCCATTATTGGTGCTGGTAAAACTGGACAGCTACATGTAAAAGAAAGAAATTAGAACATTTCCCAACACCATGCACAAAAATAAACTCAAAATGGATTAAAGACCTAAATGTAAGGCCAGACACTATAAAACTCTTACAGGAAAACATAGGCAGAACACTCTATGACATAAATCACAGCATGATCCTTTTAGACCCACCTCCTAGGGAAATGGAAATAAAAACAAAAATAAACAAGTGGGACCTAATGAAACTTCAAAGCTTTTGCACAGCAAAGGGAACCATAAACAAGATGAAAAGACAACCTCAGAATGGGAGAAAGTATTTGCAAGTGAAGCAACTGACAAAGGATTAATCTCCAAAATATACAAGCAGCTCATGCAGCTCAATATTAAAAAATCAAACAACCCAATCCAAGAATGGGCAGACCTAAATAGATATTTCTCCAAAGATATACAGATTGCCAACAAACACGAAAGGATGCTCAACATCACTACTCATTAGAGAAATGCAAATCAGAACTACAATGACGTATCACCTCACACTGGTCAGAATGGCCATCATCAAAAAATCTACAAACAATAAATGCTAGAGAGGGTGTGGAGAAAAGGGAACCCTGTTGCACTGTTGATGGGAATGTAAATTGATACAGCCACTATAGAGAACAGTGTGGAGGTTCCTTAAAAAACTAAAAGTAGAACTACCATATGACACAGCAATCTCACTACTGGGCATATACCCTGAGAAAACCATAATTCAAATATCATGTACTACAATGTTCATTGCAGTACTATTTACAATAGCCAGGACATGGAAGCAACCTAACTGTCCAAAGACAGCTGAATGGATAAAGAAGATGTGGCACATATATACAATGGAATATTACTCAGCCATAAAAAGAAACAAAATTGAGTTATTTGTAGTGAGGTGGATGGACCTAGAGACTGTCATACAGAGTGAAGTAAGTCAGAAAGAGGAAAACAAGTACCGTATGCTAACACATATATATGGAATCTAAAAAATAAAAGACGGTTCTGAAGAACCTAGGGGCAGGAAAGGAGTAAAGACACAGGCGTAGGGCTTCCCTGGCGGTGCAGTTGTTGAGAGTCCGCCTGCAGATGCAGGGGACGCGGGTTCGTGCCCCAGTCCGGGAAGATCCCACATGCCGCGGAGTGGCTGGGCCCGTGAGCCATGGCCGCTGAGCCTGTGTGCCCGCAGCCTGTGCTCTGCAACGGGAGAGGCCGCAACAGTGAGAGGCTTGTGTACCATCCCCCCCCCCCAAAAAAAAAGACACAGACGTAGAGAATGGACTTGAGGACATGGGGAGGGGGAAGGGTAAGCTGGGATGAAGTGGGAGAGTGACATGGACATATATACACTACCAGATGTAAAGTAGATAGCTAGTGGGAAGCAGCCGCATAGCACAGGGAGATCAGCTCCGTGTTTTGTGTCCACCTAGAGGGGTGGGATAGGGAGGGTGGGAGGGAGGGAGACGCAAGAGGGAAGAGATATGGGGACATATGTATATGTATAGCTGATTCACTTTGTTATGCAGCAGAAACTAACACACCATTGTAAAGCAAATATACTCCAGTAAAGATGTTAAAAAAAAAAAAAAAAAGAATGTTATCCTATATATGTGCTTACATGTATCAGTAGTTCATTCCTTTTTACTACCGAGAAGTATTTCAATTATGGATGTATCACAACTTATAAACTTTTATACTTTTAGTTATGCAATTTTTAAAATGTTTATTATTCTTTTACTTTAGCTGAATACAAGCTCAAGAGAAATAGGATATTCTTTGGTTTTTTTCAGAAGATGGTCTTCCTTTCTTCTCCTATGTGCATGTAGTAGAACTGGCAACTAACATTTATTGAGAAGTTATTACGTGCTGAATGCTATATAGGCTTTTTCTTATTTAATTCTATATGATTCTTGTGAAATAGGAATTCGTATTCCCATTTTGTTAGAACAAAAATTACACCTTTATCAACTGAGAGACCTTAACTAATGCCTCAGGCACAAACAAGTCAATTATCTGATCTTAGTTCCAGTATTGTTTCTTGAATTTTCAGAATCCCTCAACCAACTTTAACCACTGGCTTAGGACAGAGAAGAGGTGGAAGGGTCAGAAATGGGAAGCATATAGATGGACATAATGATTTAGCGGTAGCCCATATAACATCCCTAGCCAGCATCCCTTCCTATCCATCTTCTCACCCCCCACTCCCTACGGCGCCAATCAGCACCTGGCCACAGGTCTTCTTGGTCACAAGCTGGATAAGTTAAGTGATTGCCCAGGGTCATCAGAAATCAACTCAGTCATTTCAGAAAAAACAAACACCAAAAAAAAAATAAAATAAAATAAAAAAGAAGGATCTAAAGAGAGGAAGATCCTCTCCTTTAAATCTAGTGGGGAGGAATTTCTTTGGTCCTCTTTAGTTCAAAGAGGATACTGTTGAGTCAATTTTTCAGTTCATTTAAACCCTCCATGGGACACAATAGATTCCTATTCTCTCTGTTTCCCAAAACAGTAAGAAGTGTTGGGATTCAGGCAGGATTATGTATCTGGGAATTGGCAGAGCTCAGGATAAAACACCCGTTCTCCTCATTCTTGTGGCCTAGAGGTTAACATTCAACTACCCTAGGGTCTAAGAAATTACCTCCTTTGCCTGAATTAAATGAAATCTAATGAAACAGAAATCCAGGTCAGTGCAGTTTACTATCAACCCTTCAGCTCCTGCATTGCTGGCAGTTCCCCTTGTAATAATTAAACAGAAAGTCATAGGCAGGCAACAGTGAAATCCATTGCTAATCTTGCCCCTCATCAACCTATCTTTCTAAATGTTCCTTAATTAAGGTTTCTAAATGCTCTGCATTCCCTCTGCACCCAGGGTACCAAAATGAAGCTGACTGCTTCAGGGATGCCCGGCAGCCAGAGGTGGGAGGTCTTCTAGGGGTATTTCTCATCGAGAATGTTAAAAATCAAAGATAAAATCCAATAAATGGAAATGCATGTGAGGAGTGAGCAGGGAGATGGGGACAGAGAGGTTGAGAGGGGATTTTTTTTTTCTAGAAGATTTTGCTTTAAGGATTCTGAAGGCACATCGCTGGCTTTATCACAGCTTCTCCAACACACCAGGGAGTGAATGAAACAGCTGTCACATTTAAACATACACAGCGGTAATCCTCCACTGAGCACAATGCCAGGACAGAACAGAAAATCTATCAACACTTACAAAGCATTCTATTTATTTAGCAACTCGTCCCCCTTTACCAAGAGTTCCATCTCTGGGGTTGAAACTGGGGCCACATGTCACTGGTGGCTTTTTGTGGTTTAGGTTTAGCAGCTACTGTGGGAGGGAGTGTCGAAAGTGGTCAGATGTACTTGGTGGGTGTTTGAAGCTGTGAAAATCACAGAACTGACATTTTAGGATGACCAAGGGTCTGCAGCAGAGTGAACCCACAGGTCCTTTACATCAAGAGGCAGAAGGAATGTGAGAAAGACCCTGAATGGTCCTACTTCAATCTCCCTCCCTCTCCCAAGGTCTTCACTTAAAAGACCAAGATCTCTTCTTCTCCGTCCATGGATCTAGTCTCCTCTCGGGAGATGCCTGCTGATCACTAGGGGCCCAAGAGGGGAAGCAAAGCTGCTTCGGGGGCTTGTAAAGCAAGCTGTCTGACCAGGTGCTGCTTATGAAGAATACTCTGGAGAGAGCCGCCAAAGTGCCTCCACATCAGTAGCATCTAAAAATATTGACTTACTAATTATGGGATGTTAAACTATGAGGAATGCATGGAGTAGATCTGGTAGGAATTTTAAAAACCGCTGTGCAGTTCCCTACAAGGAAACCAAGGCTCAGAGGAGACATGGTTTTCTGGAAGTCCACCGCAACTCCCCAGTAGAGGAAGAACAGAGGTGAGGTCAGAACAAGACCCCAGAGACCTGGCTTAGTATGTGTGCCAGTAAAAGTGAAATTTGGGCAGGGGATTGCTTGTCCATAAGGGGATCTCAAATGGGAAAATGAGGCAGGAGGGAGAATGTAAAGAAAAGACTATTGAATACCATAGGTAAGGAAATCTACCATTATTAGCCTTGGAAAGGCTCTCTGTTGGGTCCAGCTTTGGGCCCATGGGGAGTTTCAGAGAACAAGGGGAGGAGTTGGGAGAGGAAAACAGAGATCACTAAGGGTGGACAGACAGAACTAGCAGGTTAAAATCTGCACAAGACTTTAACAGAAAGATCTGTTGATCAATGGCCGTATGAAAGCATGTTCAATCTAATTCAGTTCTATTCAAAGAAATTTAATTCAGATACTATTTTTTTCACTTAGTTTATGTGAAGTTTTGTTCCAGTCACTCCAGGTGGCACAAAGGTGAATACTCACAGCTCTTCTTCGGGTAGTTTCAGTGTGTAATCGGGGAAAGTCACAATACGTTGTGTAATAAGTTTGGAGAAAGAGCCTCAGATTTGGGCTCAGACAGATGGAGATCTGAATCGTGGCTCTGGCACATTCTACTGTGTGACTTCAGGCAAGGCAAGTTCTGTTTTTTCACCTTATACATCACAGAATTGTTATGGAATTTAAAGGAGAAGACACAAAAGCTGTACAAAGTTCTGTCTGTTAGCAAAGCTCAATAAATATTAGCTTCCTTTTCCCAAAAATGCTATCCCATAAGGAATGAAAGGGCAGGGGGCGTTGGGGAATAATGGTGAGTGATTTCTGGCTGAACACAGGCATCGTGAAGCCGAGGAAGATAGAGTGGAAACAGGCTGGGGATATTATGTACAGGACCCAGAAGGCCAGGCTAAGGGTTGGAACCTGTCTGTGAAGGTCACAGAGAGGCCATAAAACTTTCACCTATGTCCGAGATGACAGCAGAGTCGGGCTTTAGGAGGGGAGGGGAAACCCCAGTAAAGAGACCATTGTCATAGACATCAGAGTTTCTTAATAACTCTCAACTGCTCAACTTTTTCTTTTCTCCTTAGTACTGATCACATTATTTACTGTCTTATAAATCAAGTTTCATAAGGACTGGTTTTGTTTTGTCCACTGCTACAATCCAAGCACATAGATGGAACATGGCTTGGCATATGGTGGTAGGAGCACAGTAAACAGTCCTTGGCAAGAAAAGAAAGGAAAGAAGTACAAAGCAGCCCCATGATTCTGTGCCTGAGGAGCTAGAAGAATGGTGTTTATTGAGCATTAAAAAGGAAAGGCAAGTGAACAACTCTAGACAGGAAGCTGCCCTGGTGTTCTCTGTTTCCTCTGAACAGAAGTGGGCTTAATTGCAATCGTGAAAGATTAGGGTTCAAGATTTTCCAGATCAGGTTTAGTGAAGTATCTGTGTGTGTAGCTAGATGGAGCAGAGGGAAGGGACGATGTCTAGAGATGCTATTGTTAGATGTTTGATTTCTGAGATCAAGGGGATGTGACATCTCGGGAAGCAACAGAATAAGGTGGTCCAGCCCCTCCTGGAAGTGCTGAGCCTCCACTGCTGGGCAGCTCTGCAAGGGAGATGACACCTGCCATTGGCCCTCACTGCCCCACACCGGACATGCACATCTTGTCCCTGGGGCTCGTTGGCAGGGTGATGGGCTGGACTCAGCTATCTCTGCTCTCAGGCTTCTCAGCACCACCCCCATTAGCAGCTTGGGAAATGTGCAACACACTGTAATCCTTAACTCCACTGTTTTGAAATGTCCCTGCAATGGCTATAATAATCATCTTACAAACAACTTAGAACAATCTCTAATTGCTTCTAATGTTGTATTATGCCTGGGATACGGGGAGAGCCGAGAAACGCTGGTTATCACAGCCCTGCTCTGATTATATGATACCTCTGGGAGCATTTGCACAGAGGAAAAGGCAACAAGCTTATTGTTTTTCCTTCCTTTCGGTGAGCCTGGCTCAGAGGAGGCCTCCCCACACCCAAGCAGCAAAAGGAAGAGGATCCTGAGCCAGCAAAGGAAACCAAACCCTCTGGTCCTCTGTGATCAAGAAAGAATAAGCTGAGGTACAGACAGAGGTAGAGTAATGTATTCTCACTTCTCTTAACTACTGCCAGTGATGGTGTTTATGAACCAGCTGCAGTTAACACTGAAAAAGTCCTAACTTCCAGTGATCTCATGGTACAAGGCACTAACCCAGGACTGTGAGATGCTCTGAATCAATGAGGGAATAAATGAAGGGCTCAGTGCATCCCTGGGCCAGTGCTCCCTAAAAGCCTAAAACGTACCAGGGTTTCACAGAAATGACTGCATCCGCCCCTTCTGACAACTCTATCAGCAGGTTCTAAAATCACCCCCATTCTATAGCTGAGGAAACTGACACTCAGAAAAGTTAAGTGGTCCTGTCCAAGGACACCACACTTGAGAGAATCAGGACTCAGGTATCCAGCCCCAGATCATTTCTGTTTTATCACATTATCTCCCTTCCCACTCGGGTTTGGGGAGATTGGCTCTGATTTGGATCAGATGGTCCTCACCAGCACAGTCGTGAGGCTGAAATTCAGCTTAACCCCACGGCTCCCCTCTCTCTCCCCAGGTCCTAGCACTGCAGCTCTAAGAGTCCCAATTCTCACCTCCACAACCTGGCAGGGAAGCTGCCTGCCCTTCCCTCTAGCTGCCTCTCCATTTTATTTCTCCATTTCTTCTCAGGATTATGCAAAAGGATCACAGTTGTTAAAACCTCCATGTTATAATACATCTATATATGTAGTTGTCACCTTTTCAAGAACTTTCTCGCTTATTATTTCATTTTATCTTCGCCATAGCCCTTTGTGGGTCAGAAAGGCAGCTGTCATCATACCCCATTTTATGATCAAGGAGAGGAAGGCTGGGGAAGAAAAATCTCCCACTGGAGCCACACGGCAAGTTGGTGGAAGAATCAGGACCTGCCTGATTGATGGCTGGGGCCAACCCTCTCATAAAGAGGGCACAACCCACCTGGATCAAACCCAAGCCAGCACCAGTTCATAAGGCTATTTGAGCAAAAAGGATGGGATGCAGCCTTAGCTGGAGAAGCAGGGACAAGAGGGGAGAATCTGGCAGAGCAGAGCCTTGGATGCTGGTTAGATTCTCCACATCCCGATGTATTCCTGCCATAAGCAACTTCCTATCCCACGAAAAAATAGAATAAAAATCTTAAAACCTCTGAAGATAAAAATCATACCACCAGAGTCCTGCCCCCGCCTAACTGCATTTGAGATAAGTGCGAGGGGTGAAATTTGTGGGTGGATGGCCGCTTATCTCTTGCAGCTCCCCATGCAGAGCACCTCCACAGGGACCCTCTCCCCACCAGGATTCAGGTTCTCTGGGACAGCACCTGTGCCTAAAGCAGAGGCCACATGACTGAGCTTGCTCTCGCCCAACCCCTGGCAGAGTTCCTTAGCCCTGTCAGAGGTCCCCTGAGGCTCCCGGCTCCTCTCTGTCTAGAAGCTGTCTCCTAAAGGCAGAACAGTAATTATTTACCCTGATATTCACACAACATTAGCCATTCGCCAAGCACCCTGCAGGCATTAACCACTTCAGACCCTGTGGTAAAACAAGATGGGGGGCAGAGGAAGGATTCTTTAAACCAACATTCCATGGCATAAGTCACCCTATATGCCCCCCAATTCACAGTCTAGTACACTGAAGGGTGAAATTCACTTGCCTTCAGTATTTTGACAGGTTGCAGGTAACCATTAAAGTGAATGAAAGATACCCAGCTCCAGACACGTATTTCATTCATTTATTCCATAAATATTTATTGTCTGCCTACTATTTGTCAAAGGTTGGTATAGGGGTTGGCTACCTAGTAAGACAGACTGCTGCAGTGTCCTTTTATAATTTATTATCCACCGATTTGAACCTGAAAAGTCCTGGTAAGGCTGAGAGAAAGTTTGGAAATCAGATGGATTAAAACAAAGGCAGTACTGGGAAGAAAGACTATCTACAACTGACATGCAAAATATCAGCCTTGCTACAAAAAAATAAATAAATAAAAATGAGAACAAACAACAAAAAAAAAACCCAACTCATCCATATTGGTTGACAATTCCCACAATGCACCACAAAGTCCATTGTGTAGACATGCAGAAAAGGGCTCTTTTCATTTGTCATGGTGGGTTGGAGAGAACTTGTTTCATTCATGTAATTAAGCTAACGTGTCAAAACAATTACCTTTTCTAGACAGAGGCTGGCAACACACTTCTTTCCTTTCTTAAGTTTCCTTTGAGCAGCGAGATCAAGAAAATTGTTTGCAGAATATGGGGACCTTGTTTCAATTCAGCTTTCTCTTAATAAGGCCACCACACCAGACCATGTCTGGGGACTTGGTGTCTGCAGTCCCATTCCTCTGATGATGGAGGAGGTGGAAAGTGGTGTCACAGAGTGTATGATGCCAGGTGTACAAGCTATACAGGAGAGCAATTTGGCAAACAATCCAGGGTAGCATGGGGAACAATTCTTTTATAAATGAATACATGCTGTTGGTGGCTGAAACAGAAAGCCACCTTGCAAGAGTACCAAAAAAAAAAGCTGCCAAGACAGGGTGAGACGTTTTGACACTGGAACTATGAATGCTACAGCAATCTATTACCATAGGAAGCATCCTCCATTTGAGGTGTTTGTTACAAATCACTTGAGCTCCTTTCCTTTCTCCTGCAGTTAATATATTTTCTTCCAGCAATATTACTTGCTGTGCATTACCAGGAATGTTCAGCTATTAACATTTGTGTCTATAGTTAACATTTTTATTCAGCTAATATTTTCATTCAGTAACACTCACAAAGCGTCACTTTTATCTGTATCATACCTGCCAGGAATATTTTCTTCCGTTAGCATTGTTTTCTCCCTTTAAGATTTTTATTTGCCAGGTATTTTTATTCTATAAGGACTGTCAGCTTCAGCCAGTATTACCAGAAATTCTGATCATTTACTGCAAAGAGCTCTGAGTTAGTGGGTGCTTCCCAGATGAGCCTCAGCCTTTGGCATCTCTAAAATGGGAATGATAAAAGTATTGTGAAGATAGGTGAGTCAAAGGCAATGGCTAAATTAAAGCATAAGTCCAGGCTATTCCAAAAGAGGAAAGGGAGAGCTGAGAATTCCAGAGAAAGAGATGTCATTCAGCTTGTTACAAGGAGAAAGGGAACTATTAGAAGAGATCTCAATAGAGATAGGATTTGCTGCCTTAGGAAATGGAGGGCTTCTTCTCATCAAAGGCATTAGAGAAGTTCTCAGACTTTCTGCTGGACCCCACCCCAGAATTTTAGATTCACTAAGTCTGGGGTGGGGGGATGTCTAAAAATTTGCATTTCTAACAAGTTCTCAGGTGATGCTTCCACATTAGGTCTATGGATCACCCTTGAGATGCAGGCCTCTAGAAAGAGATCTTCCTCCTTCTTTCTCTTCATCCCCTGATGTTTTTGTGGCTGTTTCCTTCAGTGTTTTGTTGTTGTTGCTGTTTGTTTTTGTTTTTTCAAGGCCCCCACTCTCTAAAACTAGAATCTCCAAACAGTTGACATGGAGGTCCATGCTTGGGACTGAATAAGGAGAATGTTAGTTCTGAGTGGTGCAGGCAGTAAAGTACCAAGAGCAGGATGCAGGGAAAATGTTTGCAGCCATATGTAGGTAAAAGGAAAGAATTCCAATTTATTTTATACATTCTGCAAGTCCTGAGAGTTTTTTTTTTTTTAAATACTTGGAGCAAGTAACTATGCCTGTTCCATATCCCTAATGACTAATGCATAAAAAAATGAAAGGTCATTGCAGCTCTGCCCCCACACCAAGGCTTATTTTTACCACTGCCCAGCATTCCTCAAGCCCTTCTTTAAGATCTCCCATCACTGGAACTGTTCCAGCTCGAGATGGGCATCTTACTGTGAGCGTTGTTTCTCAGATTAGATGAGAGATGTTTTCTGAGGGTCTCTCCAGTTGAAGATTATTGCTTTCGCACTGGGCAAAAACTCAGAGTATCACAAAGGTGACTGCTGGGTGCTGGGCTTTCAGATGGAACCCAGGAACTGAGTGAGATGTGCGTCCACACGTGTTTATGGAGCCACCAAAGTGATCACATTGGGTTGTCACAGGTGGGACCTTTGAGCTTCCCTTCAAAATATTTTATAATATTGAAGCTTTCACACTCAGTCCCACTTGGTGGTTTGCACTTCCCACAACTGCTTATTGGAAACTGGTCTTGGAACAATTGGAGGGAGAAGTGACCCCAGAGCCATGCTGGGATCCCTCCAAGCCCCATCCATGGGAAACGAGGTGGTGCCAGATGGGAGGAGAGGATAGTGCTGCTGTCCTACAGACCTGAGGACTGAGAGAGGCCTCACGCTGAATCCAGGGACTAAAATAAGAGAAGAAGCAGAGCTGGTGGCCAGCTGCCCTTTAGAAACGGGCACACGCTGGCATCATGGCAAGTACAATTACACAGCTGACCCTGAGCTTGGGATGACAGTAGAAAGCTGTCAGCTTCTAATAAGAAGCTGGCAGCTCTGCTTGGATTTGGGCTTGTCCAGGGAAACTCCCCCGCAAGAGTCCACCACCTCCAGCTCTGCTCCCTCCCAAGGCCGAGCAACATACACCTGTGGTGACTCTGTGGAACGCTGAAGAAATGGTCTCCACCACCCACAAAGTAGGAACTCACAATTGTGTTATCTTTTTTCTCCCAAGAATTTTATGCCCAGAAGAGACTGAGGTGACCTCCCGGGAGAAGCAGTATGAGTCATCTTCATATCAGCCCATGTCCGCCCTCCCGAGATGCTTGCTGGGGGTTAATAAAGCTAGTGTGATCCTTTCAGCACAGCATCCCATGGGGGTTTTCTTTGTGTTCTGTTTTGCATTTCACAGTTGCTTAACATCACTCAGCTGTCAAAATCATGTCCTTGAGATTGTTGGGGAACCTGGGTGTAAAGACTCCAGTTTTGTGGGTTCTGTTCATCAAAGAAGATCATACCTGCTGGAAGGGACCAGGAAAAGAGTGCTTTCCAGGCCAGAACTTAGGACAGGTAGAGATTGGCAAAATGGCTCTGAGGACAGCAGCACAAGCTGGAAAACGACTTCCTTCTACTCAGGAGACAGATCACCAGGTTTCATAGTTTATCGGAGCCAAATGGGAAGCAAAAATGTGCGCCTGAGATGAGAGATTTCTCTCATCCCTTATTCCTGACAAAGACAGTCCTTCAGGTCTAGGTATTTCAGAGATACAATTCTTTTCCTCTGCTAGGTTTCAGGCATTTATTCTGATGTACTGGAAAAGCATGCTTTGTGCACAGGTACATTGTTACTTAATTCTCACTTCTGATGCTGACGCTACCACTTACTAATTGTGTGATTTTGAGCAAGTTACACGATCTCACTGACCTCATTTTTCTCATCTGTAAAAGGGAGAATGTAAAATCTAACAGCAGAAGGTTGCTGAGGAGTAAATGAGGCCACAATGGTAAAATTACTGTATGTTTGCCAGAAACTTAAAAACAGTTGAATTCTTACTGCCCATCCTCTGTCTCTCCCTTCACAAAAAAGGAATCACCCCCTGTATATGTATATGTGCCAACCCACTGCCTTCCTGCCCTACAAAAATACATAATCTATGTCTATATCTGTTAATGTCTTAAGCAAATGGAGGTTTAGTTTTTTGATGTAACAATCTAGATGAGAGTTTTGCCAGCATTAATTCAGTAGCTTTGTGAATTAGGGCTGTGTTCTCTTGATTCCCTAGATCTTTCTTCTACAGAGGAAGACTGTCGTTGCCTCTTCAAATACAGCATCAGCATTCAAACAAGATGAGATTTGAGGGGGTTGCTGGGCTTGTCCTTTATCAGGAGAAGTAAAAGCTTTACCAGAGCTCCCAGGAGACTTGGACTTGTATTTCTAGGTTGGAACTATGTTAAAGGACTCTGAGACCTCTAGCTGCAAGGGAGTCAGGAGAAAATTGTATTTAATTTTTCCTGCCTCTGTATTGGAGCAGGGAAGGAAGAAGGAGGTTAGAAATGCAGTGTCACCAATGAATAGGGTCTTCCACAATGTCCAAAATAAATGAAGGGCACATCTATTTTTTTGGTATCTCCATGTAGTACAGCTAACTATAGAGCCTCAGGTATTAGGAGACTGGGTAGCTTCCTAGAGTCTAGCTGTAGTGAGTAGCTACAGGCAAGAATAGAGGTAAATAATATTGCACAGTAAGTTTCATCTGCTTTGTAGTTCCCCCCCACAGTTGGGTCATTTCAATGACAATGGCACACACATATTGCATTTTGACTATATGCGGGCCACTGTGTTTGGTGTCTTAAGTATGATGTTTTACTTAATTCTTCAGAACAAGGAAATAGGCACCGGTACATCCCTGAAGGAATTCAAAACCAGACCATGTATTAGAGAGACAGGCAGAGATATTGGTCCAGGATACAGTTTCAGTTATGTCAGATGAATGAATTCTGGGAATCTAATGTGCCACTCGGTGACTGCTATTAACAATTCCGGATTACATACTTGCAATTTCCTAAGAGGTATGGGATTCTCACAGAAGAGAGAAAGGAAGAAGGGAAGGAAGGAAGAAAGAAAGAAGGAAAGAAAGATGAATATATTAATTAGCATAACTGCAGTAATCATTTCACAATGAATTCATAAATCAAAACATGAAGTTGTACACTTTAAATATATACAGTTCACATGTGTCATTTATACCTTAGTAAGGCTAAAAAACTTAAATAAAATAAAATTAAAAATAAGCGCGGCTTTCCTTTCAATAAAAAAGAAAAAAATATGTGGAGCATATTGAAGTAAACAAGCTTTCTAAGTAATTAAGTACTGGGAGCAAGGAGATAAGAGTATCAAAATTGAAATTGGACAGACCTGGGTTATCATTTCAATTCTGCCATGTATTTATATGGGCAAGACACTTCTTTATCCTCTCTGAACTTCTATATCCTCATCAATAAAATGGGACTAATGATAAGACCTATGCCATAAGGTTTCTGCAAATGCAAATCAGATAATAACAGAAAATAGAGAGAGAGCATATTTTATGTGCCATTGTTCTAAGCACTACATACACACACATGCTCTGTGTGAAGAACTCTTACTCCCATTTTACAAATGATAAAACTGGCATAAATAATTCACGCCCAAGGAGTCAGGATCCATGTCTCATGCTGTGCAACCACTGCAGTGCTCTGAGGCTGTAACACTGAATCTTTACAGAGGCTGAACATGAAACACTGGCCCACAAAGTACTTAACTGGTGCTGTTATTTCCCTTTTTCTTAATATCATCGTTTTTTATATTCTTCAAGTGATCTTTGGGTAAATGCCATTAGATCAGTGGTCCACAAGCAGAGATGATTTGCCCCCTGCCCCAGTTGGAAAGGACATATTTGGAAATGTCTGGAGATGTTTTTGACTGTCACATCTGGGTGGGGGGAGGATGTGCTAGTTGTATCTAGTGAGCAGAGGCCAGAAATATTGTTAAACATCCTACAAAGCACAGCACAGCCCCAATGACAAAAAGCTTATCAAACCCAAAATGTCAACATCAACAAGGCTGAGAAACTCTGCTATAAACCAAGAACTATCTCCAGATGGTGACCAGGATAATGACCTCAGGACATAACTAATACAGGAAGACCATGTGGAATGATTTGGAAGAAGCTAGACAGAGGCTATTCTGTCACTCAGGGCTGAAGGTGTACATAGTGAGAGGAACTGGAAATTCATATCAAAAGACTCTGTGAAACTTACACTTTATGGTACAGGTTTAATGCCTAAATTAAATTTATAGTAAAATGTATATTATCCTCAGGCCCAAGTGTTGGCTCGTACAATCTCACAAAATCCTTTTGAGTATGTTCATAAAACTCTATGCAGTTTTAAAGGCAATTCTCTGAAATGAGTTACCCTGACCTGACTCTTACAGTCAAGACTTTGGTGCACAAACAGGACAAGCCACGTCCACAGCACTGTTGATAGAACCCACTTCAGCAAAGCATTTTCAGTTTGAGTTTTCCACATGCTCCATAGGACTTCGAGTGATTCTAACAAGACAGGTAGTTTTTCCTTCCAAGACTGGAAGGAAAACCAGAAACTTACATTTTGGAGGGACAACATTTGGATCCCTCTTTTCCTAACTTAGCTCTGACTTCTAATATTTGACTCAATCTTAATTATAACACCCACAACAATAACAATGATCAACATTGATGGAACACTTATTACGTACTGGGCACTGTGATCAAGTCTTTACGTAGACAGCTCATTTAATCTTCACATCAAAACTGTGAGGCAAATACCATTACCATCCTTGTTTTTTGTATGGGCAAACTGAAGCAGGGAGGTTATATAACTTTCCCAAGATCACATTTGGAATAAGAGTTGGAGCCTTGATAGGAACTTGTGCACTCAGATTCCAGAATACCTGTTCTTAGACATTGTCTCAGCTTGGCTTCTATAGTGGCCACTGTCTTGGATCAAAGAGTGCTGAGAATGGCCTAGACGTTTGGGGAGATTCTTGCCCTTTTCTATGCCGATGACCTGGATCAGCCCTGGGACCCATCAACAGTATTCTGTCTGTCAGGAACAGCATCCCGTGATTAAAACATGAAGGATGTAAACCCCATTTCCCTCCATAACAAATCAATGAGTCTCTCTCACCCTAGTTGAACTTTTAATGTTTTTAACCTGTTTCACCTTTTGTGGGAATTAATTCTGCACATTCAGTTCCTACTAAACACTGAATTTTCTTTGTGTGACTAAATTGCTTCTTCATTGCTTCATAGGGAGCCCCTAGTTCTTCTACAGAAAAGACTTGTCAACAATTCTCATAAACCTATTTCTGCACCCATCATGTACAACAAATTTCTTCTCACTGCTGATCTTTCCACCTCCTTGATCACTGAAGTGGGCCCGTTGTTGATTGTACTCAGTTCCATTTCAGAAAATGCCTGAAGACCCAGAGGAAATATGGGGAACTCCATTACTAAGCATCCCAGACATCAGCTGCCTCTGTTTAATCAACTCTGTCCCTCTTCGGTTCTTTTTGCTAACACCTGGTATAGGGAAGCATGGAGTCAGAAGCACTTGGAAGAATTGCATCTGCACCTTTATGTATTTCTATAATAGTTAAATAGAAGAAAGAGGTGGAAGATTCTCTATAAGGAGGCACTTTACTATGGGTCTTGTATATCCAATATAATTTAATAGTCACAACTCCAGAAAATGGCTAATGTTAAGTTCCCCTGATGGGTAAGGAGATGGAGATTCAGAAAGGTGAGGTAACGGACCCAAGGATACCCAGGTAGGGTTGGCCCAGGATTGGAGCTGGGTGCATGCTCTTTCTGCTGCACCACTTGACGCAGTCATTACCATGGGGGACTGTGACAGCTAATTTTATGTGTCAACCTGACCTGGCAAAGGGATGCCTAGGTGTTGGGTCAAGCGTTATTCTGGATGTTCAGTGAGTGTGTTTCTGGAAGAGATTAGCATTGGCATCGATGGACTGAGGAAAGCAGACAGTCCTCGCCAATGAGAGTGGGCTTCACACAATCCATCAAGGGACTGAATAGAACAAAAAGATAGAAGAAGGTTGAGTTCACTCTGCCTGACCATTGAGCTGGGGTTTTGATCTTGTCTCTTCAGACCTGAACTGGAATCTACACCACCAGCTCTTCCAGCTCTCAGACCTTCCAACTACACCACTGGCTTTCCTGGGTCTCTAGTTTGCAGATGGCAGATCGAGGGGTTTCTCAGCCTTCATAATCATATGAGCCAACACATTACAATAAATCTCTTTCTAGATAGATAGAGACACAGACATAGACACAGATATAGATCTCCTATTGGTTCTGTTTCTCAGGAGAACTGTGATATATGAGAACCTTGAAAGCACGAAGAGGGGAAATATATTTATATTTCTGTCTGTGTTCATCAACATGAAGGGTGATTGGAGGGGACTCCATCCCACTTGCACAGTCAAGAGCTTGGGTTGTTCTCCAAGCCCCACACCCTCCACCCATTCATTAGTGGCTCTTACATATCTGGCTTCTTTCGGAGTGGAATGTTACTTGCCTGAGAATCTCTTAAGACATCATAGTTAAGATTTCCTTAATTAAGTAAAATTGTGAAAAGAGGCCAGTGATCAACCATCTAGAGGAAATGAAGAAGATCCAGTGAAGAGACAAAGTCCTGAGAGGTAGTAGTTAAGGGCAAAGTGTTTGCAAACAATCACCACCATCTTCACTATCGCCACGTTTAGGACATTGGTGTTTGCGCTATAGCTGCTCTCAAATAGAAGACTCTACCCTTTTTGTTGTATTTGTTAGATGACACTTCTAACTATGTGTCAGATATCATTCTCAGAGCTTCACTTATATTAACTCATTTACCCCTCAAGCAACCCTATGGCATGACTATGACTATTACTTTTTCACAGGAGGAAAGTGGACTACAGAGAGGTTAAGTAGCTTTCCTGGGACCACCCAAGGAGTGGATTGCAGAGCTGGGATTTGATCAGGGCAATCTGGTTCCAGATTCTGTGCTCTCAACTTTGGCAGAATGTTGCCTAAAACCCCAGTTTATGTGAGATTAAAGTATTGGCTGAGGTTCTTCATGGGTCCCATGATCACGTCTGGGAGCTGAGCTAGGGAGAGACTAAGACTTGGGGAAATACACAATGTCTATGGTCAGCTCTGGATTCTACCTTGTTTTTCAGACTCAAATCCTCCCCTCCCCTTATCCCACACGTTGCATCTAGTTATAAAGGTTATTGTCTTTCTGCCTTTTTGTCACTGTACCTGATTCTGTGTTATCATAACCTTCCTAACTACCCTGTCCCTGTGGGTCTGAGTCTTTACCTTGTTTTATTTCCATATTCTTTCCCAAGGACCGAGTTCCTCCTTTAAACAACAGGCTGGAGTGGAGAGGTGGAGTCCGGTGGTGCCTGATAACAGACTTTTGCCCACTGTGACTTCTCAACGCTGCCCAATCCAGGATTTCCTGTTGTTGGCCGAGACACACTCTTAGCCAGTTCCAAGCCTCCCTGGCAACCCAGCTCCCCGCTGAGCTTGTTACCTGTGATTTGGGCCAAAAGAAAGCTCTGCTCAGTCTTATACTACAGCAGGTGCTCTGTGTGCCAGACTGACCTTCTGCACCCAACAGCTGTCTCACCACGTGGATGGATCTGTCTTCAGGTCTCCAAACATCTGTTAACTTATCCTTTAACTAGACCAGTCTCAGTCATGTCCTGAAATTAGGTAGAATGAAGAAATACAATATACAAAGCAGTAAGGAAGATAAGGATGACTTCTGGAGGTTTTGAAGAAATTTCTTGATTTCTGTTAGGGGTTTAGAATATTCTGCTAACTTTTTGGCCTATGTGTTAAAGGCCTCTGTCAGAATCGGAATCTACTTTTATTTTTGTGTCTGTAGCTTTCATTTGCACTAAGAATGCTTTCAGCTTTAGAAATAACTTTATGTTTAGAATCTGGAAGGCCCAGGGCTGGGCACAGAAGATAGAAAATGGAGATCATGCTGTTAAACTGACCCTAAACTCAAGGGGGAGTAATTATTACCTTACATTTATTTAATGTAGTTGTTTTTGTGTCTTGAATCCTGAAGAAAGACAAAGATGTTGAGCCATTTCATTCTATTCTTCGCAAACTCTAATTGTTAGAAAGCTCATCTTTAATTAGCTGGCATTAGCCTCCCTATAATTTCTACTTATTGGTGCTAGATCTGCTGACAGAAATAACACAAAATAAATACGCTGCTAAGTCTCCAGGACAAGTCTTCAAGTATTTGAAGATAAATCTCTGGTACACTTAACTTGATCTTTTTTTTTCCCTTTTCAAATGAGTATTTCTTTCTCCTGCCACATTTCAGTCATTAATATCACCCAATTAAAGCCTCATGAAATAGTATCCTTTGTCTTGTGGGAAAACATCCATTGACTTTGTTTTTTCCCCTGCTTACGAGGTGACATAATGAGGCCAGCAAAGTAGAGGAAGATGTTAGGTACAGGTAGAAACCTGCTTATGAGGGTATAGAGAAAGGCTATGTGGTTCTTACCTAATTGAAAAGCTTGGACTGCAGCTCTTAGCACAATGTTAAATTAACCTGATGAACAGCAGTGCTGAATGTGCAATATGGCACCTGATGAACAAATTCCAAGTGTCAGGTCAATGTCCCAGCGGGTGGGGCTCTAAAAAGTAACAAGATACCTACACATAAATGTCAGGTGTCCAGCATCTGATCAGCCCTGAAGAAAGACACCAGGCAGAACCTGAGGTTGATAATAATAATGATAGAATGAATAAGAGGCAATATATATTGGGTCATTATGATGAATTAAGTGTTGAACTAAGTTATTACATGTACTAACTTCTTTAAGACTTTCAGTACTACAACAATTCACATTTTACAAATAAGGATATTGGCACAGAGATTAGTAAGTGGAATGAGTGGGATTCCATCCCAGGTTGTCTGACCCTAAATCCCTTAATTTTAATATCCACTTTGTACTGGTATAGTCACTGTCTAGAGTTCGGGACATGTCCCTGATTATGGTTGAAGTATTAGGTGCCTCAAACAAAGATATTTAAAAGAAGGAAATCAAGGCAGAAACTCAGTTCAGAGCAGTAGGTCAGCCCAGGCAGAGCTGAGATGTACGCAGACGCCCAAAACTCACCACTTGGCACTTGAGATCTTAGCCTCATTGGCTGCATAGAAAACCTGGAGCAGAGACACTTAGCATCCTGGCTCTCGTGGTGGACCCACCAGGCCAGTATGCCTTTGGTTCAAGACTGAGATGTCTTAGGCCAATTACTTGCCCTCCACCCTGATCAGAATTGAATCAGAAGCCCAAACAGTCTGGGGCTGCAGCCAAAGCACACTAACAAGAAGATTTACAGGGAGCTGGCAGAGAGCAAACCCGGGGGAAGAGGGCAGGGGCTGCCCCGCACTGGAATACAGACATCTAGGGCCCAAGCGTCTTAATCTTCTGCCTTTTTGTCTTTTCCTAAAAATAACAGAATAGTGCCTGCACCACGATGCTTCTCTTGGTGTCATTGTTATCCTCAGGGGCATCCAGTTTTGTAGTTTTATTTGGACATTTTTCACTTTCTTCTACAAATTTCATTTTGAAGCCCTCTGGTCAGGTCAGCAACTCTCCTCCCACACTCCCTGTGAGACGAACACCATCTCTTGCCAGGAACTCTTTGTTCTGGAAAGCCATGGTCCAGTAAAACAAATTCTGCTTTGACACCATCTACGCAACCAGCTGTTCCCGACTCATATCCTACTTTCCCTGCCAAACTCACAGCCTTCAATTGGAAAAGGAGTTGAAAAAGCAACACTTGCTATTCTTACTGTTTTCTAAGTCTTATATCCAGAACTTCAAAATCATTAAAGATACACATCAGTTTTGTCTGACTACATCATTTGGTCTCACTTTAGCCAGAAGAAAAGTAAAGATCAATGTGTTTGATGTGTTTTAAAACTTCTATTTCTGTATCTCCTCACATATCTATTCCAGGGACCAAGAGGAGCTACCATATCAGCCTACCTTACAGTCATCTATCTCTCTTGAAGAAGAAAGTAATTGACTGTTATAATTCTTCTCTTCCTTTTGGAAGATAATGAAGTACACCTTCTTGTATACAATTCAAATTGTCCTGTGAAGGACAGGATATTTCTTCCCAAAGACTCAACATTGCCAGACTTGGAAAAATCTTTATACTTATTGCACTGTCCCATGAGAAAGTTTTTCCTACTCAGGTTTGAGATAGCAAACAGGATGGAATTTGGATGAGTCGAGGGGTGGGAGAAGGGAATCTAGGTTCATGAAACTGTATGTATAGCTATTAAGAGACAACACAACCTGGTATGCTTGGGAGACAATCAAAAATCTAGTCTTGCTGGAAAACTTTGTATTGAACAATAGTAGGAAATGGACAGTAGGGAAGGAGGGGTTGATTGTAAAGTATACCCATAGATGATTTTTCAAGCTTCCAGGCTAGGTTGACACGTCTAAACTTTGCAAATAACTAAAGAAGGCGTGTTTGGTAGCTTATTGCTAGGAGACTTGCTTGATAGAAATACTGTTTCTGAAATATCTTTTCAGAGGCTATATAACGTTTAGATTACAAGACTATGGAATGAATGGAAAGGAATAGAAAGAGTTAGGAAGCCACTTCTGTGAGACTTTGCATCTAGAATGGGACCTGGATACATGGTGGGTATCAGGTGAAAGATGTAAGTTGATAAGAGTGTGGATTAGTATTCATTTCCTTATCATGTCTAATATGAAGGCAGACAAAGGGCGTAGGAGGTGCCGCTTCTATTTCACTCAGGAGTTTTCCCTCTGTTTTCTCAATAGGAGAATGAGGACATATTGAGAATACCCATTATGAATTCTATGATGATATGTATATTGTCCATTCTTGAGGTTCTGTGTCCAACTCAGTGCTATAGTCAAAAAAGCACTTTTCAAATGCTTCTTGGCGATGACGAGGAGGGTAATTATTCCTGGGGTTAGCATCTGATTTGTGTTCCACTGACTCCCACTGATGTCATGACTAAGGAAGCCTCCAGGTGCATCTTACCTCCCCAGAAATGAGGCATCCTGCACACGCGTTTACATGCTGGCCCGCCATACAATGGATCTTTGCTCTACGCCATCATCTCTGATGGGAAGGAACTTGGTGTTTTCCTGGGGCATGTAATTCCCAAGAGATTATTCCAAGAATGACTTCTCGTTCTGGTTCATTAGTTCCAAGCACATCAGAGCTGAACAAATGGATCAAAGTGTTTAGTAGGATTTACAAGCAATTACTGGAGTGGTGAAGGCAGCAAGGGCTATTAGAGAGCATCTTACAGGGGATACCACATTGCTGAAGGAATTCCTGGAGATGGTTCTTCTCTGGCATGGACACTCACGGCTCAGGGAAGAGGGGCAAAAAGGGCAGTGATTTGCACAATCATCCTCTCACCTCAGGCTTTTCACTCCCCCAGAACCACTGCCTGAAAATTGGATGTATATTATGTAATTTTTTGACACTTCAACTTATACCTGGAGGTTCCTAGAAATTCTAAAATAAAGGTGTTTGGAAATCAATTCCTTTCCTACAATCCAAATGAAGGCTTTATTTTGCTTCAGTTTTTGCTTTTTGTTTTTAAAAGGAAGCAGACTCTTCTGCCAGGGGCGTAGTGATACTAATTGGGTGAAGCAAAGGTTCTGTAGTCAGTCACACCTATTCCCTAATATTCTCTCAGTCATGTTTCTACAGGCAGACCTTAGAGATACTGCTGGTTCAGTTCCAGACCAGCACAATAAAGCAACCTTTCTGGTTTCCCAGTGCATGTAAAAGATATGTTCACACTACACTGTAGTCTATTAAGTGTGCAATAGCATCCTTAGGTCTAAAAAAAGACAGTGTATTTACCTTACTTAAAATATACCTTTTGCCAAAAAATACTAACCATCATCTGAGCCTTCATAGAGTCTTCATCTTTTATCTGGCAGAAGGTCCAGCCTGGACGTTGATGGATGGCTGCTGACTGACCAGGGTGGTGACTGCTGAGGGCTGGGGTGGCTATATGGTAATTTCTTAAACTAAGGCAACGATGAAATTTGCTGCATTGATTGACTCTTCCTTTCACCTGAACACTTAGAGGCCATTGTAGGGTTATAAATGGGCTTAATTTCAATTTTGTTGTGTCTCAGGGAAAAGGGAGGCTGGAGGAGGGTAGAGAGACAGAGAAAGGCCAGTCAGTGGAGCAGTCAGAACGCACACATTTACCGATTAAGTTTGCCATCTTACATGAGTGTGGTTCTTGGTGCCCCCAAACATTTACAATAGTAGCAACAACCATCACTGATCCCAGATCACCATAACAAACATAACAGTAATGAAAAAGTTTGAAATATTGCGAGAATTATCAAAATGTGATCCAGAGACGTGAAGTGAGCAAATGCTGTTGGAAAAATGGCTCCAATAGACTTGTTCAATGCAGGGTTGCCAGAAACCTTCAGTGTGTTCAAAAAAAAAAAATTGCAATATCTGAGAGACACAGTAAGGTAAAGCACCATAAGATGAGGTATGCCTGTCATTGGGGAGCTCTAGGTAAATAAAAGTGCTGCTTAACCTCAGTCTCCCCATCTGTGACATGGGAATGGTCACTGACACTAAATAAATTGTTTGAGAATTAAGTGAGGTGATATATGTAAATCACCCAGCACATCTGAACATAAAGTTTGGTAGATTTACCCACATAGACAATACTGGATATTTGTGGGCCTCCCTATTTTAGGGGTTGCTCTTGTAAAACTTTTACATATAGGGAAATCCAGAATGTGAGTTCTTTGGGCCAAAAAGATATGAAAATAGAAAAACAAAGGAAAAGCTGAGTGTTCAAATCCACCCATCTGTCAAGTTATTCCTTTCAAGGTGCAGAACATGTAAGGGAGAAAAGAAAGACTGGAAGTACAACATTCTCTGCTAGGAAGGAAACATCAGGACTTAGGAATGAGTTTCACCTCACACAATAGTGTACAGAAGTCGTTAGATGACTTTCACTTTAATCATACATAATTTTCTATGCTGTTAAGTCTTCTATAAACATTATTTCTCATGGAAGCATTCCAACATAGGGATGATTTATGTAGCCATTCCCCTACTATTGACCATTTAATTTTTTCCAGTGTTGCTATGATAAATAACTCTTTGGTAAGTATATTTATCTATAAATCTTTGTCTGAATTTCTGTTCATTTCCTCAGAATAAATTTATATAAGTGAGATTACTAGATCAAAAGAATGACCTTAGGATGCTGTACATTTTGCCATATATTGCAAAATAGAAAATGCAAGTTACATTCTCAGTAGAAGTAAATGAAGTTGCTAGTCTCAAGGGATCCTGGTTGGAATGAAATATTATTATTTTTTAAACACTATTACTTGATTTGAAATAAGCAGGTCTCTCATTGTCATTTCTATCTGTATTTGATTCAGTAAATTCTTTTCTTATGATTAATATCCATGAACAATGTATTTGTTATGAGTATCTGTTCATGCCCTTCGCCCACATTTTTGAGTGCTAAGTTTTACTGTGCTTCTTAACATTTTGCAAGAGTTTTGAATGTATCAAGTGGAATTTTGACAAGTGGGAAAATCAGGATGAAGCGATGATACCAGGTTTGCTATAATTGCAAATTGTAGATGGAAATTTTACTAGCTGAAATATAACATCTCAAGTAACATATGAGTGTAGCAAGTGGTTCTGTTGGCTAAATACTCACATGAGAACGTACTAAGGATTAGGATATTTTAAATTTTGGAACTATAGTTTGACATTTTAAAATGTCAGATTAAGAAATGGAGGCTTCATTCAATGATTAGTGGGAAAACACTAGTGCTTCTCATGTGCCCTGAGTCAGTGATTTGATTGGTCCCCATCCTGGACCAATTAAATCTGAACCGCTAGATTTGCCTTGATAAACCAAGATTGAGAACAAATGCTTTGAGAGAGGTTGTAGTCTTTAAAACCAAATTTACGTAATGGCACTAGTAGGAAGGAACGAAAATAGAAGGCAATGGATAGGGAGGAGGAAGAGGGGGAGGGGAGGGGAGGGAAGGAATAAAACAGAACCAAAATGGAATAGAACAGAGATGGGTTAAAAGTAGGAGAAACTGTTAGATGACTGCAGTAGTTCAGGAAGGGAATAAGAACCTGATCTAGGGTGACGGCAGTGAGAGGAAGTGGAGGGGAAAGACAAAAGAAGACATGCACACAATATACTAATTTAACCATAAGCTGAGAGAGATGAAGGTAGAAGTAAAGTTTGAGGTTTCAGCAAGTGGAAATGTAAAAATGGGCGGTTATGAGGACTTCCATTGGGAGTTAACAAGAAACTCATATAATGGTTTTCAGGCAACCATGAAAACTAAAATAAAAATGGAGGCAAAGCAGAAGAAAAAGTCTAAGATAGCAGATAGATGTAGTACCTAGAGCAAGGTCTCATACATAGAAAGTGCTTCATACATCGTTGTTTAAAGAATAAATAAAGAAAAGTGTCCCCTTTCAACAAGCAGAAAAAAAGAAGGCACCGAACTGGAGATAAACATGGAATGATCAGAGGACACAAATACACTGATTTACGTTTCAATTGCCTGGGGAAGACACAGTACTAATACAATGGAAATTGAAGAGGGACAGTTACAGTTTATTAGAATAGTGGCTCTACCATGAAAATAGGCTAAAAGTTTATAAATGGTTGAACAAACAGTGAGGAATACAGGAGAAATTAGTATAAACTATTCCTGGTGAAAAATGGAAGAAGTTACAGCAGAAAGAAAGCTAGCATTTGTTGTTGTTTTGTTTTGTTTAAGGGTTTATTATTATTATTTTTAAAGGATAGGTGAGCTATAACAACATTTATGCCAAAAAAAGGTAGGTGTTCCTAGATAGGAATAGAAAAAATAAAGGAAAAAGCTTGATTTCAATGACAAAGTCCAGGAGAAGGTAGGAGGGAGCAAAAGAATGAGGAGAGGTAGACAAGTGGTCATTAGAAAGGAGCACCAACTTCTCCTCTGACAGAGGAGTAAAGGAGGAGGAATAATTAAGACCACAGGGAAACATCCAGATTAGGGGAAGGGACTTGGGGGAATCAGAAATACCCAAGGTTAGACTTAGACATTTAAGTTTATGGGGGCATTATCAGCTGAGAACCCCTGTGTAGGGTAAGTTTGAAATGTTTATAGAACCACAGAAAAAATCAGGAACTGCAAACTCCTTCCAGGCAACAGAGAAGACCAACTTAAGGCTGATAGTACAAGGTTACAGGGCATCCAGGTAGTAGGGTCTTAAAATAACTTATGTTCAGCACCTTGAACTTGAGATGAGAAAAACTGAATAGAAAAGGCTACCCAGGTGCATTAGTTATCTATTAATAGATAACAAATTAACCCAAAGCATAGCCACTTAAAATGCCATTTATGTTGGTCCGACTTAACTGGACCCTCCACTCAGCCTCTCTCACAAGCTACAGCCAGGTGTTGGCTGGGCTGTAGTCATCTCAAGGCTTGATGGGAAAGGTTCTACTTCCAAATATGCATGGTTGTTTGCAGGATTTAGTTCTTCACAGGCTGTGGAACTAAGGTCCTCTGTTGTTTGCTGGGCGCTGGCCAAAGATTGCTCTCTATTCCCTATCATGCTGGTCTTAACAGTTTATTTCATCAAAGTGTGCCACCCAAGAAGGCAACAGAGGGGACTGGCTGGCAAGACAGAAGTCATAGTCTTTTGTTGCTTAGTCATGGAGGTGACATTCCATCCAATTTCTCTTACTCTGTTGATGAGAAGGAGTCACTATGTGCAACCCACACTTAAAGACAGGGAATTAGACAAGGGTGTGAATACCAAGAGGCAGGGTCATGTGGGGCCATCCTAGTGTCTGGCTGTTAGATCAGGTTTACCCTAGGTATGACTTAATGTGTATTTTTAAAGGCTTCCCAGTTGATTTCTTTAAATGCTTTCTAATTCTGTTTTTTAAATTATGATTCTGCTAAAGAATCAAATACAAATTAAGTCTCTGGAGATAAAAAAGTTATTTATCTTTGAAGGTAGGCTGGTAGAGGTATAAATATCAGGAAAGAAGGAAGATGGATAAGTAGGAAGAAAAAGTTTCGTTGTTGCGCAATGGGCTTTCTCTAGTTGCAGAGAGCAGGGCTACTCTTTGATGCAGTGTGCGGACTTCTCGGTGCAGTGGCTTCTCTTGTTGCGGAGCACGGCTTCTAGGCGCGTGGGTTTCAGTAGTTGTGACATGCAAGCTCAGTAGTTGTGGCTTGCGGGCTCTAGAGCACAGGCTCAGTAGTTGTGGTGCACGGGCTTAGTTGCTCTGCGGCATGTGGTATCTTCCCAGACCAGGGCTTGAACCCATGTCCCCTGCACTGGCAGGTGGATTCTCAAATACTGTGCCACCAGGGAAGTCCTGATGGTGACAATTTAATCATGAGTTAGTTAGGTCTTCAAGAGGACTTTTCTCCTAGGAACTTGGTATGTATTTGTAAAATTTTTAAAATATATAACAACAAAAACAAACAAAAATCCTTGGTACTGCTCTCATGATGCTTATAATCTAAAGTTTAGGGTGGCCTTTTAAATCTGGACATTTTGAGTGACCTTTAATAATTTGCTGGGGCAATAGGTATGGGCTAGGACTGTTAAAAACAAACTACAATCCATGCTCATCCTACTAATGAAGAAAATAGATGATAAGCAAGCAAAGAAATAAATGTGTAATTACAAGTTTATGAGTCCTTTAAAAGAAACAAAATGCATTTGTATAGGATGACCAGGGACAGGTTCTCTGCAGAGGTGACAGTAAACTAAGACCTAGAGGATACAAAGGAAAAATTGATGAGGGAGGAGCATCACAGTTTAATAAGACTGGAGCTGAGAAATAGCTCTGCCTGTGCAAGGCACTGAAAGGATTCAATGTCTCTGGAGTGCCCTACTGAGGGGCATGGCATGAGAGAAGGCTGGAACAAAGGAAACAGTCGGTAGGTCAAACAGCATAGTGTGTGCAATAGAAAGCCATGGAAGAGACTTAAATCATCTAGTGAGGTTATCCAATTTATGTTGGAATGTGCCAGGGACAGAGGGTGGGGGCGGGTGGTGGCTGCCGTGTGAAAATATTTTGGGGAAGGACAAAAGTAGCAGTGAAGATTGAGACAAATGAAGATAATCTATATATAATCTGGAGATAAAGCAATCACATATGTTGATGACTAAATGTAGAGGATGATAGCGAAAAGAATCAAGGATGACTTCCAGTTTTCTGGCGTGAGCCAATGGGCAGATAACGGTGACAATTTCTGAGCTGGAGAAGACTTTCAGACAGGAAACCATCCAAACAGGAGAGGCAAGAACACTGATTCCAGTTTTAAGACTTCACTTAGTCTCTCTCCTCTGGTTTGGAAGCAGGAACTAAAATATCCACTTACCAGTGAGAGTTCCTTAGTGGAAAGGAGTAGCAGGAGACCAGTATAGTGTGGGCAAAGATTGATGTATGGAAACCTAATGGTGACTCACAGAATCGAGGAGAATCTGGAAAATCAGGCTTGGAAACCAGTACAAACCAAGGTAATTGTGGAAACAGGAACTACGAGTGACTCATTAGAACCACTTGCTTCTGGAATAAAATGGAGTGACAATCATTTTCAGTGTTTTTGAATCTCTGTGGAAGAGACTGTGCTCAGGAAAGGAGTATCTGACCAGCTTGGGTTTCATCATGTGCCCATCCCTTCACCAGACTGTAACCGAGGGGAAAAGTAAATTTCTTATCTGAAGTGCCGGGGACAGTCATCGGGAAGCCAGACCAACATGTGACGTGTGCACAGGAAGTGGCTGAGTGCAGAGACTTAAAGCTGAAATAGCCAATGGTCCAGCAGTTCTCAGGCATCCATCCTGCCACTTGCAAAAATCTGGTTTTAGGAGGGAGGTTGGGAAGTAAAACTGTTCCTGACTTATACTCAGTAGGGTGACAAGGACAGGAACAAGGGATGTATACACTTTTCCCTCTGCTTAGAATGCCATTCATTTTGCTTAGCTAACTCCTATATCTCTTTTTGCCCCAGCTCAATCAATAATTTCTTAAACTTTCTTGACTTTCCAAAGTCAACTGCCAATTGTAAAGGTTTGCACAGTGCACCTTTATTTACTTTTGAGATTTCTATATTATTTTGTCCATCTTCCACAGGGATTGCAAACTCCATGAGAATGTAAATAAATGCTATTTTCCTTCCGTCTCTCTCTCTCTCTCTCTCTCTCTCACACACACACACATGCATGCACACACATGCACACGCACACATGCACACACACGCACACCAATGCAATCCTAGCAGTTAGCACAATGGTTGGGCTATAGTGGGCACTCATAGGCACTCATAGTGTGAGGAAAATGGGAGACAAAAAAATCCCAGATTTTACTTTTGAATGAGATGAATGGTGCTATCTCTAACTAAATTAAGGAAAATATACAAGATAATGCATTTGAGTTTTAATTTGTCAAGTTGGAGATGCTTATATATTAGATTGTTATTTGGTTATATAGTACTGGAACTTGGGAGAGGTCAACATTTTTCTATTTTATCCTTCTTTTGTATGAAAACTTCCTAGCCTTTAAAAACTGTTATACTTAATCATAACTATTATCTCATTTAATATTCAAATTATCATAACTTTGCCAGCAGAGCTCCTTTGAGCCAGCTTTTTTTTTTTAATTATTACCCTTGATAGTCTTAAAAGTGTCCTTATAAATGTCAATAATAGTCTTTTCTAGAGCTATACTGATTTTTTCCTTGCCTCAAACTATTTTTCTGGGAGTCCTGGTTCTTTTTTAGTGGATAATATTAGAAACTAAAATCTGAGTGCTACAAGGAGATCAGCTCGGTGCTTTGTGACCACCTGGAGGGGTGGGATAGGGAGGGTGGGAGGGAGGGAGACACAAGGGGGAAGAGATATGGGAACATATGTATATGTTTAACTGATTCACTTTGTTATAAAGCAGAAGCTAACACACGATTGTAAAGCAATTATACTCCAATAAAGAAAAAAAAAAGACCATGACAAAAAATAAATAAATAAAAATAAATAAAAAATAAAATCTGAGTGCTAGATGTGAACATGAATGTTGTTGATGAGCAAAAGTGCTGTGGCTGCTCTTATCCCTGTTAGAGTCAGAGCTGAAAAGATATTTCCTTTTAGGATTATTCATTTACTTTCTTTTTTATTTCCCCGATTTAACATGATAAGTTGATGTTCTCTACTTTGGTAAGAGCTATGATTTTCATTACTATTGTTTTTCCATTACAGAAACATATAGTTTGAATTAATTTGCTTTTCTAAAAGTCATTATTTTTATTGAAGTATAGTTAATTTACAATATTATATTAGTTTCAGGTGTACAACATAGTGATTCAAAAGTTTTATAGATTATATTCCATAAAAAGTTGTTATAAAATAATGGCTATATTCCCTGTGCTGTACAATATATCCTTGTAGCTTATTCATTTTATACATAGTAATTTGAACCACTTAAACCTCTACCCCTATCTTGCCCCTTTGTCCTTCCCACTCCCCCACCAGTGGTAACCACTAGTTTGTTCTCTATACCTGTGAGTTGGTTTCTATTTTGTTATAATTATTCATTCATTTTATTTTTTATATTACACATATGAGCAATAACATACAGTATTTGTCTTTCTCTGTCTGACTTATTTCATTAAGCATATTTTTAAAAGGAAACTATATCAGTACCTAAATCACTACCAGCATAATTTACCATATTAAAAGAAAATCTCAAAAATGAAAAGGAGTCCAGCAGTACAGGTGCAACACACACATTTTCGATCAAAAATATAATGTCAACAACAGTGGTTTGAGGAGTTTGAGGGCCCCTTCCCCAGTGAAATAACCATAATTGCTTAAAATTATTTGTAAAAACAACCACTTAAAGTCTCTGGAAATTGTCATAAGGTCATGCAGCCAATGAAGAAATATTTTTTTAGATTCCTTTTCAGTGTATTTTTTTAATAATTTTTATTAGAGTATAGTTAATTTACAATGTTGTGTTAGTGTCTGCTAAGAAACATTTATTCAAGAAAATCTACTAAATCTTGATAAGAACAGTGAGAGTTTGTGGCATTTGAGCCATGGCCCATTCACTCTGCTCCCAGAGCCCAGCTCAGGATGATGGAAGCCCCACTCTACATGCATGTGGCCAAGAAGATGGGACTCTCTCCTACAATTCCCAGTCAAGTGTTACCGTACATTTCCAGTCGGAGCAGGCCACAGGCACGTCTCGTTGTTCACAGCTTCCTGTTGCAGAGGCTAAATTCTGGGTAACTGTGGCTGAGAAGTCAGTAATTCCCTTTCTGAACCAAGCCCCCCCGCTAGAGAGGAGGCATGGCCAGCTGAGAATACTGGAGCGGTAATCATCCTCACCCCAGCTCGTTTGTAAGGAAGACATTACATGCAGGAAAGAAAACCCTAGAAGAGCAGAGAAACTGCCCACACCCAGCACTCTAAATGTAAAGCACAGTATCACTGAGAAAAGCAGGACACTATCCTTGCCACAATCCCTCCAAATCAGTGTCTTAAAGATTTTGCCCAGGGGGTGAGGCAGGCCATAAGAAGAGAGAACTCAGAAGCTCTTTGTTCTAAAAGGAGCAAACATTATTTGAAACAAAGTATAGGGAAGGTCAAGTGTTGAAAACAATGGAGATTTTACTATTAAGCAATTAAGAGGAGGTTGGTAGCTCCATGAGAGCAATAAGATACCTATAGTCCAGCTAGTTTATCAGAGAGAACCATGGAAAGACACAGCTCAGAAGAAAGCCCCTGAGGTTACAACTAACCTCAAAAATTGGCTTCAAAATCTATCCTTGCACAGGTTCCCAAATTTAACTGGATAAGACTGTGAAGCAATTTATGCCCTTGGACATTGTCAAAAATAATAGAACAATTAACCAGCAATTAGTGCAGTTTAAAGCTGGATGTAATGTCAACAGAGGGAGAAAGCCCAAAATGGAAAGAGACAAAGGGAACCCTGCTAACACCACACCATCCCAAGGTGACTGTGCACATGCCCACTGCTATTCCTTTAGTGAAATGACATCAGAGGCTCACACTGAGGGAGAAATATACTTTAGTAAAATGGTCCAGCTGGGTAACTAAGAAAATAAACAAGAAAACAACAGAAAGCCCTGGAAGGGGGATAAGTATCTAGAGTTGCTAAATAATCATAAATGTCCAGTTTTCAACAAAATAATTATGAGACATGAACACAAACAGGGAAGTGTGACTGTACATTTTTTAAAAAAGCAGAAAGTTTGGTGCCTTTGGTGCAGAAAGGGACTCAGGTGTTGGACTTGACAAGCAAAGAATTAAAAGCAGTAAAATTGAAGATAGATTAATAGAGAATATGTAACCTGAAGAAAAGAGAGAAAAAGAGGAAGAAAAATTAACAAAGCCTCAGAGAAATATATAATACTGTTCAGTGCAATAATATATTTGTAATGACATTGGCAGTAGAGGAGAATGATACAGAAAAAATATTCAAAAATATATTTAAAAATGGTAGAAAACCTCCCAAATTTGATGAAAGGTGTTAATGTACACATCCAAGAAGCTCAAGAAACTCCAGGTAGATTAATGCAAAGAGATCCACACCCCAACAGATAATCGTAAAATTTAGACCAAAATAAATTAGACGAAAATCATGAAAAAAAAGACAAAAATCTTAAAATCAAGAAAAAAACAACTTGCCATGCAAAGAGACCCCCAATAAAATTAAGATCTTACCACCAGAAAAAAATAGAATCCAGGAGGCAATTAACAACATATTCTAAGTGCTGTCAACTAAGTATCTTAAATCCAGAAAAACAATCCTTAAAAGAGAAAACAAAATAAAGGCATTCTTAGATAAGCAAAATCTTAGTAAATGTATTGCTAGTAGATCCATATTACAAGAAATACTAAAGTTTTTCAGGCTGAAAACACAATATTGCTAAGAAGGACCAACCCCCAAAATAATCTGAATCCACATAAAAATCCACAAAGCTACCTTTGCCCACAAATTTGATAATTTAGATGAAATGGACCAACTCCTTGAAAGACAGGACTGTCAAAACTCACACAAGAAAAAATAGATCATCTGAATAGACCTGTCTCTATTTAAAAATTTGAATGAATAATTCTTAATTTTCCAAAATAAAGCAGCAGACTCAGATGAGTTCATATTGAATTTTAACACACATTTAGGGAAGACATTATACAAGTTCTCTTCAATACTTTGAGAGGATAGAAGCAAAGGGAATATTTCCTAACTCATTCTGTGGGGCCAACATTACCCTAATACCAAAACCAAAGGCACTACAAGAAATGAAAACTATAGATTAACGTCTCTCATAAACATAGATGTAAAAATCCTCAACAAAATGTTAGAAAATTAAAACCAACATTGTATTAAAAAGATTATACATGATGACCAAGTAGGATTTACACCAGCTATGCAAGGCTGGTTCAACACTCAAAAATCAGTTAATGTAATCCATTATATCAATAGGCTAAAAAGAAAAACCACACTATTATATAGCAAAAAAACAAACAACCCAATCCAAAAATAGGTGGAAGACCTAAATAGACATTTCTCCAAAGAAGATATATAGATGGCCAACAAACACAAGAAAGGATGCTCAAGCACTAAAGGAATGAAAATCAAAACCATAATGAGGTATCACACCAGTCAGAATGGCCATCATCAAAACTCTACAAACAGGGCTTCCCTGATGGTACAGTGGTTGAGAGTCCGCCTGCCAATGCAGGGGACATGGGTTCGTGCCCTGGTCTGGGGGGATCCCACATGCCATGGAGCGACTGGGCCTGTGAGCCATGGCTGCCAAGCCTGCACATCTGGAGACTGTGCTCCACAACGGGAGAAGCCACAACAGTGAGAGGCCCACGTACCACAAAAAAAAAAAAAAAAAAAAAAAAAAACTCTACAAACAATAAATGCTGGAGAGGGTGTGGGGAAAAGGGAACCCTCTTGCCCTCTTGAACTGTTGGTGGAAATGTAAATTGATACAGTCACTATGGAGAACAGAATGGATGATCCTTAAAAAATGAAAAATAGAACTACTATAGGACCCAGCAATCCCACTACTGGGCATATACCCTGAGAAAACCATAATTCAAAAAGAGACATCTACCACAATGTTCACTGTAGCACTATTTACAATAGCCAGGACATGGAAGCAACCTAAGTCTCCATCGACAGATGAATGGAAAAGAAGATGTGGCACATATATACAATGGAATATTATTCAGCCATAAAAAGAAATGAAATTGAGTTATTTGTAGTGAGGTGGATGGACCTAGACTCTGTCATACAGAGTAAGTCAGAAAGAGAAAAACAAATACCGTATGATAACACATATATATGGAATCTAAAAAGAAATGGTTCTGGGCTTCGCTGGTGGCACGGTGGTTAAGAATCCGCCTGCCAATGAAGGGGACATTGGTTCAAGCCCTGGTCCAGGAAGATCCCACGTGCCACGGAGCAACTAAACCCATGTGCCACGACTAATGAACCTGCACTCTAGAGCCTGCGAGCCACAACTACTGAAGCCCACACACGTGAGAAGTCACCGCAATGAGAAGCCTGCTCACCGCAATGAAGAGAAGTCCCCGTTCACTGCAACTAGAGAAAGCCCGTGCACAGCAACGAAGACCCGACTCAGCCATAAGTAAATAAATAAATAAATAAATAATAAAAAATTTAAAAATGGTTCTGATGAACCTAGGGGCAGGACAGGAATAAAGATGCAGATTTAGAGAATGGACTTGAGAACATGGGAAGGGGGAAGGGTAAGCTGGGACGAAGTCAGAGAGTAGCATTTACATATATACATGACCAAATGTAAAAGAGATAGCTAGTGGGAAGCAGCTGCATTGCACAGGGAGATCAGCTCAGTGATTTGTGACCACCTAGAGGGGTGGGAGGTGCAAGAGGGAGGGGATATGGGGATATATGTATACATATAGTTGATTCACTTTGTTATACAGCAGCAACTAACACAACATTATAAAGCAATTATACTCCAATAAAGATGTTTAAAAAATAGATATGGAAAAAGCATTTGACAAATCCCCTTCATGATAAAAACTCTCAGCAAACTAGGAATAGAGACAAACATCCTCAACTTGATATGTAATCCCTACAAAAAGGCTATAGCTATCATTATACTTAGTGGTGAAAAACTCAAATCTTTACTATAAGACCACATACAAGTCAAAAATGTACAATTAGGGCTTCCCTGGTGGTTCAGTGGTTGAGAGTCTGCCTGCCGAGTCAGGGGACACGGGTTCGTGCCCCAGTCCGGGAGGATCCCACATGCGTCAGAGTGGCTGGGCCCATGAGCCATGTCTGCTGAGCCTGTGCATCCGGAGCCTGTGCTCCGCAACGGGAGAGGCTACAAGGGTGAGAGGCCCGCGTACCACTAAAAAAAAAAGTACAATTGTATCACTCTTTTTCAACATTGTACTAGAAATTCTAGCTAGTGCAATAAGACAAGAAGGAAATAAAAGGTATACAGATTGGGAAGGAAGAAATGAAAATATCTTTGTTCACAGATGACATGATCATCTATGTATAAAATCTGACAGAATTTACAAAAGACCTACTGTAGCTACTAAGCCATTATAACAGGTTGCAGGATTCATGGTTAATATACAAAATAAATTATTTCCTTATATACCAGCAATTAATAGGTGGAATTCAAAATTAAAAACATAATACTATTTATATTACCACCATCTCCAAAATATTTAGGTATAAATTTAACAAAATATTACAAAATCTATCTGAGGAAAACTCTAAAATTCTGATGAACAAAATCAAGGAAGAACTAAATAAATGGAGGAATATATCATGCCATAAAGAGGCAGTCTCAATGTTATCAAGATGTCAATTCTTCCCATCTTCGTCTGTAGATGCAATGCAATTCCAGTCAAAATCACACCAAATTATTTTATGGGTATTGACAGAATGATTCTAAAGTTGAAATGAAGAGGCAAAAGACCCAGAATAGCCAATACATATTAAAGGAGAGGAGCAAAGTTGGAAGACTGACACTCCCTGACTTCCAGCCTTATTGTAAAGCTACAGTCATCAAGACAGTTTGGTATTGGTGAAAGAATAGACAAATAGATCAATGCAACAGAACAGAGCCCAGAAATAAACCCATATAAGTATAGGCAACTGATCTTTGACAAAGGAATAAAGGCGATAGAGTAAGATAGTCTTTCAACAAATAGTGCTGGAAAAACTGGACAGCCACTTGGAAAAAAAAAAAAAAGAGAGAGAATCTAGACACAGAACTTACACTCTTCACAAAAATGTAATTCAAAATAAATCACAGAACTAAATGTAAAATGTGAAACTATGAAACTCCTATAACATAACATAGAAGAAAGCCTAGGTGACCTTGGGTATGACAATGACTTTTTTGGAACAACAGCAAAGGCACAATCCATGAAGGAAATAATTGATAATCTGGACTTCATTAAAATTAAAATATTCTATGCTGTGAAAGACAAAGTTAAGAGAATGAGAAGTCAAGCCACAGATAAGGAGAAAATACTTGCAAAAGACACATCTGATAAATGACTGTTATCCAGAATATACAAAGATCTCTTAAAACTCAATAATGAGAAAACAAATAACCCAATTAAAAATGGGCCAAAGGTATTAAAAGACACTTCACCAAAGAAGACACAGAGATGACAAATAAAAATATGAGAAGTTGTTCCACACCATATGTCATCCGGGAAATCCAAATTAAAACAACCATGAGATATCACTACACACAAAAAATTGGAATGAACAAAATCCAGAATACTGACAATATTAAATGGTGATGAAGATACAGTGCAACAGGAAACCTCATTTACTGCTGGTGGGAATGCAAAATGGTATATCACTTTGGAAGCCAGATTGGCAGTTTCTTACAAAATTAAATATATTCTTACCACCTGATCCAGGAATCATGCTCCTTGTTATTTGCCTACAGGAGTTGAAAACATCTCTCAACACAAAATTATGTGCACAGGTATTTATAACAGCTTAATTCATAATTGCCATAACTTGGAAGCAACCAAAATGTTTTCAGTAGGTGAATTGATAAATTGTGGTACATCCAGACAATGGAGTACTATTCAAAGCTAAAAATGAATGAGCTATAAAACCATGAAGACAGAGAAACCTTAAATTCGTATTAGTCAATGAAAAGAGTCAATCTGAGAAGCCTGCATGTTGTATGAATCCAACTACATGACATTCTGAGAAAGACAAAATTATGGAGACAATGAAAAGATCAATGGTTGCTGAGGGTTGGTGAGCGAGAGGGAGAGAAATGAATAGGAAGACCATAGAGAATATTTAGGACAGTAAAAATACTCAGTATGATGTTATAATAATGAATATATGTCATTATAAGTTTTTCCAAGCCCATGGACTGTACGACACCAAGAGTGAGCCCTGAGGTAAACTATGGACTCTAGATGATTATGATATGTCCATGTAGGTTCATCCTTGGTAAAAAGTGTACCATTCTCATGAATAATGTTTATAATGGTTGAGGCTATACTTTTGTGGGGGAAAGATATACATATGGATAATCTCTGTACATTCCTCTCAATATTGTTGTAAACCTAAAACTCCTCTTAAAACATGGTTTTTAAAACAAGAGCAGCAGAAAAATTAATTATATAATTATAAAATACATTATAAATGAATATTTCTTCTTTCTTTCCTTAACTTATAGCTATAAAAATCTACAGTTAAGAAACTTTCAGATAGATAACCTAAATTTCCATATTGAGGTACTAGAAAAAGAACAAGTAAAACTTGTAACCAGTACAGGAATAAAATCATAAAAACTCACATGAGAGTTAATGAAATCATGAAAGCAAAACAGTAGTGAAAATCCACAATGTGAAAGGTTTGTTCTTTGAAAATATCAACAAAATTGACAAACACTTAGCTAGGCTGACCAAGAAAGATAAGAGAGAAAGCTGAAATTAATAAAATAAAGAATAAAAGAGGGACATTACTAGAAACTTTACAGAAATTGCAAAAGGAAAGTATAAGAGAATGCTATGAAGAACTGTATGATAACTAATTATATAGTCTTGATAAAATGGACAAATTCCTAGAAAGAGACAAACCACCAAAATTAACTAATGAAGAAACAGAAAATATAAATGGATCTGTATCAGGATTCTTTACAGAAGTGAGAGAATGAAGTCTAAGAAATAATAGTTGGATTTATTGATTTAGAGATCCTTCCTATGATGAACTGGGATTTATTCAAGAAAAGAAAAGTTTATTTAACATATGAAAATCAATTAATATATCATACCAAAAAGAGGAAAAGGATCACCTAAATAGACAGAAAAAACATTTGACAAAATTCAAAATGTCTTCATAATAAACACACTCAACAAACTATGGTTAGCAGAAAACATCCTCAAAATGATAAAGGATAATTATACTAAGTATCAAAAAACACAGTTAAAATCATATGTCATAATGAAGAAACAAAATGTTCCCCCTAAATTCAGGAAAAAGATAAAGATGTCTGCTCTTGCCACTTCTATTCAACACTGTATGGGAGGTTATAGCCACAACAATTAGGCAAGGAAAAAAATAGAAGGCATCCAGATTTTAAAGGAAGAAGTAAAATTATCTCTGTTTTCAAGTAACATGATTCTATATACAGAAAAGTCTAAGAAATCCACTAAAATTATTAGAACTAATGAACAAGTGCAGCAAGCTTACAAGATACAAGATCAATATACAAAATCAACTGAATTTTTATACATTTGCCTGTACAATCCAAAAACAAAATTTAGAAAACAATTCTATTTACAATAAGATAAAGAAGAATAAAATAATTAAGACAGAATTTAACAAAAGAATTGAAATGGATATACTCTGAAAAATGCAACTATGTTTTAAGAAATTAAAGAAAATCTATATAAATGGAAAGGCATCCCATGTTTATCGGTAGGAAGACTTACTATTGTGAATATGGCAATATGTCCACAACTGATCTTCAAATTCAACAAAGTATCAGAATCCCAGATGGCTTTTTTACAGAAGTGGATAAGCTGATCCTAATAGTCATATAGAAATGCAAGGGAACCAAAATAATCAAAATCATTTTTAAAAAGAAGAACAAAGTTGGAGTATTCACTCTTCCCAATTTCAAGAATTACTTCAAACTACAGTAATGAAGAGAGTTTGGTATTAGCATAAGGTTAGACAAAATAGATCTGCATAATAGAACTGAGAATCCAGAAATTAAAACTCACTTTTGCGTTCAATTAATTTTCAACAAGGTGTCAAGACAATTCAGTGGGGTAGAGGTAGAAGAATCTTCTTAATCAATGGTACTGGGTAACTAAACACCCACACGCAAAATAGTGAAGTTGGAGCCCTACCTTGTCCAATACATAAAGATTAACTAAAAGTGAATCAAATTATAAAACTCTTACAGTAAACATAGGGGCAATTATTTGTGACCTTGGATTAGGCAGTGGTTTCTTAGCGATGACACTAAAAGCGTAAGCAACAAAAGGAAAAATTAGATAAATTGAACTTCATCACAATTGAAAGGAACTTAAAAGGATATTATCAGGAAGGTAAAAACAACCCACAGAATGGGAGAAAATATTTACAAATTATAGTACTGATAAGGGTCTAGTAGCCAGAATAAATGAAGAACTCTTATAATTCACTAATAAAAAGATAACTCAATTGAAAATGTGCAGAAGATCTGAATAGATATTTTTACAAAGAATATATGCAAATAGCCAATAAGCAAGTGAAAAAATGGTCAACATCATTTGCCATCAGGGAAATTCAAATCAAAACCCTCATGAAGGGCTTCCCTGGTGGCGCAGTGGTTGCGAGTCCGCCTGCCGATGCAGGGGACGCGGGTTCGTGCTCCGGTCAGGGAGGATCCCACGTGCCGCGGAGCGGCTGGGCCCGTGAGCCATGGCCGCTGAGCCTGCGCATCCGGAGCCTGTGCTCCGCAATGGGAGAGGCCACAACAGTGAGAGGCCCGCGTACAGCATAAAAAAAAAAAAAAAAAAAAAAAAAAAAAAAAAAAAAAACCCTCATGAAATACCACTTCACCACTCCTTTTATAATCAAAAAGTGTCATCAGATAGTAAAAAGTGTCATCAAAACTGGAGCTCTTATGCACTGCTGGCGGAAATGCAAAGTGGTGCTATGCTTTGGAAAACAGTCTGGCAGTTCCTCAAAAGACTAAACATAGATTTATAACATTATATAAGTTTCATGGGTAAAACATTATATTTCTACTTCTGTACAGTTACAGCATGCTCACCACCAAAAATTCAGTTTCCATTCATCATCATACAATTCAATTCTTTTACCCATTTTGCCCTTCCTCCTCCCCTCTGGTAACCACTACTTTGTTCTCTGTATCTCTGTGTTTGTTTTTATTTGGATTGGTTTGTTCATTTATTTTATTTTTTATTTGTATGTTTGTTATATTCCACATATGAGTGAAATCATATAGTATTTGTCTTTATCCATCTGATTTATTTCACTTAGCATAATACCCTTAAGGTCCATCCATGTTGTCACAAATGGCAAGATTTCATCTTTTCTGAGGCCAAGTAGTATTCCATTGGTTAAGTATACCACATCTTTATCCATTCATCCACTGATGGACACTTGGTTTGTTTCTATATCTTGGCTATTGTAAATAAAATAATACTGCAGTGAACATAAGAGTGCACATATCTTTTCAAATTAGTGTTTTCATAGTCTTCAGATGAAACATATAATGTTATAAACCCATGTTACCTCAATTCCTTAAAAAAGATTAAATATAGAATTGCCATATGACCCAGTAATTCTACTTCTAGGTATATACCCAGGAGAACTGAAAACTTGCCCACACAAAACTTGTATATGAATGTTCACATAAGAATTATTCATAATATCCAAAAGGTGAAAGCAATCCAAATAAGCAACTGATGAATGGATAAATCAAATGTGGCATATCATTACAGTGTAATATTTTAAATTTAAAGGAATTAGAAGGAATGATATGGCATATAGTACAGCATGGATGAACCTTGAAAACCATGCTAAGTAAAAGAAGTCAGTCAAAAAAAGGCCATATTTTGTATGATTCTATTTATATGAAAAGTCCAGAATAGGCAAATCTATTGAGAAAAGAAATAAAATAGAAAATAGTTGCCTAGAGCTGGGGAGTTTGGTGAGAAATAGGAAGTGAACGCATCTAGATTTCCTTTTTTTTGGGCTGAAGAAAATGTTCCAAAATTGATTGTGGTGATGGTCGCTCAATTCTGTGTAAATACTAAGGATCACTGTATTGTACACTTTAAATGGATGAATTGTGTTATGTGGATTATATCTCAATAAAGCTGTTGTAAAAAACTTGGGAGTGTGATTTTTATGAGAATGTAGTTATGAGGACATGAATGAATAAGAGGTCCACAGCTCAGCCTGGAGGCCCAGGGTTTCAGTGAAGACTTCTTGGTGCCAACAATCCTTGGGTTTTAAGAGAGTCACCTGGCCAGCCAGAGCATGTGTGTGTGTGTGTGTGTGTGTGTGTGTGTGTGTGTATGCATAGTGTAAAGAGAAAGGAGGAGAGAGACAGAGAGAGAAGAGTCATGGTGTGGTGGGATGGTCCATAGAAATGCAGCTTTGAAAAGTAAGCAAAGGTCATAATACAGAGGGCTTTTTAACACCAAGTTAATGTGCTCATATTTAATTCTATGCCCATTGTAAAACTATCGATGGAATTTTGGTAAAAGACATATGGTTGGAGTCTAAAAAGAAAAAGGAAAAGTGGTGCTGATGAACCTAGTTGCAGGGCAGGAATAAAGATGTAGACATAGAGAATGGAGTTAAGGACACGGGGTGGGAGGGGGAAGCTGGGGTGAAGTGAGAGTAGCATCGACATATATACACTACCGAATGTAAAATAGTTAGCTAGTGGGAGGAAGCAGCATAGAACAGGGAGATCAGCTTGGTGCTTTGTGATGACCTAGAGGGGTGGGATAGGGAGGGTGGGAGGGAGGCTCAAGAGGGAGGGGATATGGAGACATATGTATGCATGTGGCTGATTCACTCTGTTGTACAACAGAAACGAACACAGTATTGTGAAGCAATTATACTCCAATAAAGATCTATTTAAAAAAATAAAGTATCGGTTAAATCAAGGTTAAAAAAAAAACAAAAGGCATATGGTGAGATTTGCAGCTTACTTCTGAGCAGTGGAAGATGGATTCTTTGAGAAAAGGTGAAGCAGTGTGGGAAGGATGAGATGGAAGGCAGTGATAACAGTTAAGACATCACTGCAATTACACAGGCAAGAAATAAAGACAGCATGACATAGACCAGTGATGGTGAACGTGAAGAGGGAGTAGAGTGAATATGTATTGGGAGGTTAACCAAAGGTTTATAATATGTCTGGTAGGTTTGTGATATTGCTTCCAAGGGGAAGGTGAGAAGAGAGAAGAATCAAGGATCAAACCCAGATTTCCAGTAGAATGAACCAGTAGCGTTTGAACCAACGAGTGAGCTAGAGAACACAGGAGGAAAGCTGAGCTTAGGAAAAGCTGCAAAATTTTTGCTCAAAGATCAGGTAAGTGTCTTTTACATTCAGTAGATCCAACCTCTAGCACAGTGAAAATCACATATCTGATTGGACAAATTGCAATAATACTAGATTCCAAAATCAAGTATTCAGATTCTCAAATCCCTGCTGAGCCAATCCCCCCCAAACCAAAAAGGAAATGGCCAGTGTTTGGGGTAAATGCAATAGGTAGTAGTCATGAATTCTACTCGTTTCTAAGCCTGCCTGGGGTTCTGTAAAATGAGGTACTTGCTAAAGTTCGTGGTGACAGACTTGTGGCAGAAAGGATGCTATTGGAGAGGAAAAACAGGAATGCTTTGCAGAATTTTGACTTATAGCCTCAGCTGTAAATGCCAGTTGTTCCATTAACTTCATTTTGCTAATGCAAGAACAGCTTCTGCAGTAATAACATATTTCAGTGTGAATGTCTTTTTAATAATCCTTAATTTGAGTCTTAATTCCCTTGATAGTCACTTTGAGGAGACAACTGCATTCCAAAAGTAACTGAATGAGCACACTTGAGAAAAGACTAACCATATGCACACACACACACGCAATCAGAAAGATGTTACGTACATTTTAACACATTATTGTATTTCTTAAATGTCATCAAAGGAAGACCCTGAACCCTTTAATAAGCCATCACTTAGAATTTCATAGGCATCAGCAATTAACAGCCCATATCTTAACATCAGTCAGAATCTGAACAGCCCAAAGATAGAAAGCGAGGATACTGTGATAAAAACAGCAATAATAGAGAAAGACAAAAGAGATGAATACAGAAAAAAACACGACTCATAATGTAACCACAGAAGCCAGGGCAAGCTTGCAGCAATGGGGACAGCTGAATATATTTTATCATGGGATCCGATATAATTTAGCAACATTTTTTTTTAATCCACTGGAGAGAGCCAACAAGCTAACTCAGGATCAATGAGTTGACATTGATGGGTCCAGAGTAACAAAGCTGTCAAGAAAACATAAATGCCAACAAAGAAATACATGTATGCCCTCACCTTTCTCTTCCTGAGCCCTTGGTAGAACAAATTTATTTTTGTATTATAGAAAATTGCTCACAGTAACACCCCACAGTCCTCATACATTCCCAACTGTCTCCCATTCTTCTCACCTGCAGTAATTCTTAACTCTTGCTCTGAGAGCAGTGTCATGAGACTAGCCCTGAAAATTTGGACAATGAGGCTCAGAGAGGATTAGACACCATGCAAGAAACATCAGCAATGCCATATGTTTATACTACACACTTTTCCTAACCAGTCATCTGGGAAGAACTAATTTATAAAAGGTAAACAATATAAATATTCATTATTCTTCAATCTCTTACCTTTCAGGCCACTCAAGTCTCCTTGTTATTAAAGCTATTTTTTTGTTGTTTAGCATCTTGCCTTCCTTTTTAATTGAGCTTACATTCTTGGACAATTACATTTGTAAATAGTTTTGTTTTCTGTTTCCTTGATTGTAAGTTCCATGAGCTTGTATAGACTGTATTTGTTCACTGATTTCCTAGTCTGATGAACACTCAGCAAATATGTGTTTAGGGGTGGTAGGAAGATGCAGATGGAAGAGGGAGGAAGGAAAAAGGAAAAAAAGGAAACAGGAAAGAAGAGAAGGAATGTCAACTCTTGGTTACTCATGATCTGACTATATAGCTAAACGTGTCTCAGGCACTTTGGTTCCATACAATTAATAAGCATTTGGGTCACATGACCCCACCAGAGATTTACTCATACATAAGAGAAATTACAGTTTGTGATCTTGGTCCCACTTGTCCCAGTATATGCCAGCTACTGGCCTGCCATTTCTATATTTGTTATGGTGCATTGGAGAGGAATGATCAGCTCTATAGTGTATGGAATTTCAGTCTTAAGGCCCAGAAAGAAAAGAAAAGCATAGCAAAGTTATCTAAAGGAAGAAAAAATAGTAAGCATAATTTAATTTGGCCACAGTTCTCTACACCTTGATTAGACAGTTCTGTCATTTACGTACCAGTCCAAATGGAGGCTGATTCACAAGAAGAGGTCTCAAATATCATAAAATACCATCTATGGGGCTCCCCTGTTGGCGCAGTTGTTGAGAGTCCGCCTGTTGATGCAGGGGACACGGGTTTGTGCCCCAGTCCAGGAAGATCCCACATGCCGCAGAGCGGCTGGGCCCGTGAGCCGTGGCCACTGAGCCTGCGCATCCAGAGCATGTGCTCCGCAACAGGAGAGGCCGCAGCAGTGGGAGGCTCACGTACCACAAAAAAAAAAAAAAATTTATGAAAAACAAAATGATTGTTTCTTATCTCCAGTGACACTACAATTGCAACAGCAAACAAACAAAAAACACAAAAACAAACAAAAACCTTACAGTGGCCTCCTAAAGGGAATCTCTCTTTCTTTCGAATTTTCCAAAGAACATACATTTTATAGCACTGGGAAATAGACTTTCTGCAATGAAGAGTAAGTTTTTATTTTTCTCGGTTGGATTGTTTTTTTTAACACCCTTATTAGTGTATAATTGCTTTACAATGGTGTGTTAGTTTCTGCTTTATGACAAAGCATATCAGCTATACATATACATATGTCCCCATATCTCCTACCTCTTGTGTCTCCCTCACAACCTCCCTATCCCACCCCTCTACGTGGACACAAAGCACTAAGCTCATCTCCCTGTGCTGTGCGGCTGCTTCCCACTAGCTATCTATTTTACATTTCGTAGTGTATAAGTGTCCATGCCACTGTCTCACTTCGTCCCAGCTTACTCTTCCCCCTCTCCATGTCCTCAAGTCCATTCTCTATGTCTGCATCTTTATTCCTGTACTGACCCTAGGTTCTTCAGAAACATTTTTTTTGTTTTCTTTTATATTCCATATATATATATATATATGTGTTAGCATATGTTATTTGTTTTTCTCTTTCTGGCTTACTTCACTCTGTATGACTTTCTCTAGGACCAACCACCTCACTACAAATAACTCAATTTTGTTTCCTTTTATGGCTGAGTAATATTACATTGTATATATGTGCCACATCTTCTTTATCCATTCCTCTGTCAATGGACACTTAGGTTGCTTCCATGTCCTGGTTACTGTAAATAGAGCTGCAATGAACATTGTGGTACATGACTGTTTTTGAATTATGATTTACTCAGGGTATATGCCCAGTAGTGGGGTTGCTAGGTCATATGGTAGTTCTATTTTTAGTTTTTAAGGAACCTCCATTCTATTCTCCATAGTGGCTGTATCAATTTACATTCCTACTAACAGTGCAAGAGGGTTCCCTTTTCTCCACACCTGCTCCAGCATTTATTGTGTGTAGATTTTTTTGATGATGGCCATTCTGACTGGTGTGATACCTCATTGTGGTTTTGATTTGCATTTCTCTAATGATTAGTGATGTTGAGCATCCCTTCATGTGTTGGTTGACAATCTGTTTATCTTCCTTGGAGAAATGTCTATTTAGGTCTTCTGCCCATTTTTAGATTAGGTTGTTTGTTTTTTTTGATATTGAGCTGCATAAGCTGCTTGTAAATTTAGAAGATTAATCCTTTCTCAGTTGCTTTATTTGTAAATATTTTCTCCCATTCTGAGGGTTGTCTTTTCCTCCTGTTTATGGTTTCCTTTGCTGTGCAAAAGCTTTTAAGTTTCATTAGGTCCCATTTTTATTTTTGGTTTTGTTCCCATTGCTCTAGGAGGTGGGTCAAAAAGGATCTTGATGTGATTTATGTCAAGAGTGTTCTGCCTGGTGGCGCAGTGGTTGAGAGTCCACCTGCTGATGCAGGGGACACAGGTTCGTGCCCCAGTCGGGGAAGATCCCACATGCCGCAGAGCAGCTGGGCACGTGAGCCATGGCCGCTGAGCCTGCGCGTCCGGAGCCTGTGCTCCACAACGGGAAAGCCCACAGCAGTGAGAGGCCAGCATACTTAAAAAAAAAAAAAAAAAAAAAAAAAAAAAGAGTGTTCTGCCTATGTTTTCCTCTAAGAGTTTTTTGGTGTCTGGACTGCATTTAGATCTTTAATCCATTTTGAATTTATTTTTGTGTATGGTGTTAGGGAGTGTTCTAATTTCACTCTTTTACATGTAGCTGCCCAGTTTTCCCAGAACCATTTATTGAAGAGAGTGTCTTTTCTCCATTGTATAGTCTTGCCTCCTTTATCAAATATAAGGTGACCATATGTGTGTGGGTTTATCTCTGGGCTTTCTATCCTGTTCCATTAATCTATATTTCTGTTTTTGTGCCAGTACCATACTGTCTTGATTACTGTAGCTTTACAGTATAGTCTGAAGTCCAGGAGCCTGATTCCTCCAGCTCCATTTTTCTTTCTCAAGATTGCATTGGCTATTCGGGATCTTTTGTGTTTCCATACAAATTGTGAACTTTTTTTTCTAGTTCTGTGAAAAATGCCATTGGTAGTTTGATAGGGATTGAATTGAATCTGTAGATTGCTTTGGGTAGTATAGTCATCTTTACAGTGTTAATTCTTCCAATCCAAGAACATGGTATATCTCTCCATCTGTTTGTATCATCTTTCATTTTTTTTATCAGTGTCTTACAGTTTTCTGCATACAGGCTTTTGTCTCCCTAGGTAGGTTTATTCCTAGGTATTTTATTCTTTTTGTTGCAATGGTAAATGGTAGTGTTTCCTTAATTTCTCTCTCAGATTTTTCATCATTAGTGTATAGGAATGCAAGAGATTTCTGTGCATTAATTTTTTATTCTGCTACTTTACCAAATTCATTGATTAGCTCTAGTAGTTTTCTGGTAGCATGTTTAGGATTCTCTATGTATAGTATCACGTCATCTGCAAACAGTGACAACTTTACTTCTTCTTTTTCCAATTTGGATTCCTTTTATTTCTTTTTCTTCTCTGATTGCTGTGGTTACAACTTCCAAATCTGTGTTGAATAATAGTGGTGAGAATGGACAACCTTGTCTTATTCCTGATCTTAGAGGAAATCGTTTCAGTTCTTCCACCACTGAGAATGATGTTGGCTGTGGATTTGTCATATATGGTCTTTATTATGTGGAGTTCCCTCTATGCCTCGTTTTGGAGGGTTTTTATCATAAATCAGTGTTGAATTTGTTGAAAGCTTTTTCTGCATCGATTGAGAAGATCATATGTTTTTTCTCCTTCAATTTGTTAATATGGTTTATCACATTGATTGATTTGCGTATATTGAAGAATCCTTACATTCCTGGAATAAACCCCACTTTATCATGGTGTATGATCCTTTTAATGTGCTGTTGGATTCTGTTTGTTAGTATTTTGTTGAGGATTTTTGTTGAGGATCTATGTTCATCAGTGATATTGGCCTGTTGTGTGTGTGTGTGTGTGTGTGTGTGTGTGTGTGTGACATCTTTCTCTGGTATGGGTATCAGGGTGATGGTGGCCTTGTAGAATGAGTTTAGGAGTGTTCCTCCCTCTGCTATATTTTGGAAGAGTTTGAGAAGGATAGGTGTTAACTCTTCTCTAAATGTTTGATATAATTTGCCTGTGAAGCTATCTGGTCCTGGGCTTTGCTTGTGGGAAGATTTTTAATCACAGTCTCAATTTCAGTGCTTGTGATTAGTCTGTTTATATTTTCTACTTCTTCCTGGATCAGTCTCGGAAGGTTGTGCTTTTCTAAGAATTTGTCCATTTCTTCCAGTTTGTCCATTTTATTGGCATAGAGTTACTTGTAGTAATCTCTCATGATCCTTTGTATTTCTGCAGTATCAGTTGTTACTTCTCCATTTTCAGTTCTAATTCTATTGATTTTAGTTTTCTCCCTTCTTTTCTTGATGAGTCTGGCCAATGATTTATCAATTTTGTTTATCTTCTCAAAGAACCAGCTTTTAGTTTTATTGATCTTTTCTATTGTTTCCTTCATTTCTTTTTCATTTATTTCTGATCTGATCTTTATGATTTCTTTCCTTCTGCTAACTTTGGGGCTTTTTTGGTTCATCTTTCTCTAATTGCTTTAGGTGTAAGGTTAGGTTGTTTATTTGAGATTTTTCTTGTTTCTTGAAGTAGGATTGTATTGCTGTAAACTTCCTTCTAAGAGCTGCTTTTGCTGTATCCCATAGGTTTTGGGTCATCGTGTTTTCATTGTCATTTGTTTCTAGGTATTTTTTGATTTCCTCTTTGATTTCTTCAGTGATCTCTTGGTTATTTAATAATGTATTGTTTAGCCTCCATGTTTTTGTATTTTTTATAGATGTTTTCCTGTAATTGATATCTAGTCTCATAGTGTTGTGGTCGGAAGAGATACTTGATATGATTTCAATTTTCTTAAATTTACCAAGGTTTGATTTGTGACCCAAGATGTGATCTATCCTAGAGGATGCCCCATGAGCACTTGAGAAGAAAGTGTATTCTGTTGTTTTGGGATGGAATGTCCTATAAATATCAATTAAGTCCATCTTTTTTAATGTATCACTTAAAACTTTGTTTCCTCATTTATTTTCATTTTGGATGATCTGTCCATTGGTGAAAGTGGGATGTTAAAGTCACCTGCTCTGATTGTGTTATTGTCAGTTTCCCCTTTTATGGCTGTTAGCATTTGCCTTATGTATTGACGTGCTCCTATGTTAGGTACATAAATATTTACAATTGTTATACCTTCTTCTTGGATTGATCCCTTGATTATTATGTAGTGTCCTTTTTTGTCTCTTGTAATAGTCTTCATTTTAAAGTCTATTTTGTCTGATATGAGAATTGCTACTCCAGCTTCCTTTTGATTTCCATTTGCGTGGAATACTTTTTCCATCCCCTCACTTTCAGTCTGTATGTGTCCCTAGGTCTGAAGTGAGTCTCTTGTAGACAACATGTATACAAGTCTTGTTTTTGTATCTATTCAGCCAGTCTATGTCTTTTAGTTGGAGCATTTAATCCATTTACATTTAAGGTAGTTATCGATATGTATGTTCCTATTATGATTTTCTTAACTGTTTTGGGTCTTTTCCTTCTCTTGTGTTTCTTGCCTAGAGAAGTTCTTTAGCATTTGTTGTAAAGCTGATTTGATGGTGCTGAATTCTCTTAGCTTTTGCTTGTCTGTAGCATTTTTAATTTCTCCATTGAAGCTGAATGAGATCCTTGATGGGTAGAATAATCTTTGTTGTAGGTTTTTCCCTTTCATCAGTTTAAATATGTCCTGCCACTCCCTTCTGGCTTGCAGAGTTTCTGCTGAAAGGTCAGCTGTTAACCTTATGGAGATTCCCCTATATGTTACTTGTCTTTTTTCCCTTGCTGCTTTTAATATTTTTTCTTTGTATTTAATTTTTGATAGTTTGATTAATACATGTCTTGGCGTGCTTCTCTTTGGATTTATCCTGTATGGGACTCTGTGCTTCCTGGACAAGAGTATGTTTTTTTATCTCCGCTATCTCTAATATAATAAATGTGGTTATTCAGTACTTGGAATGTGGCTTATGTGACTAAAAAATTAAATTTTTTACAACATAATAAATAAATAAATATTAAAAAATAAAAGTCAATAAATATTAAAAATTTTCATTAAATTTTTTTTAATTTAAAAATTAATTAATATTAAATTTTAAATTAAAATTTTTAATTAAATTTTTCATTTTATTTAAGTTTAATTAATTTACATTTAAATTTAAAAAACTACATAGGGTTAGTGGTTACTCTCTTGCACAACTCAAGATAACATCACAACAACTTGGCTAATGAGGAAGGTGGGCCTCAGCCTCATACCCTTTGGCTTTCTAATTCCAAAAACTATCTCAGTAGGCACTTCTGGTAGTATCTGACATTACTTCAATTGATAAGTCAGTAAATACAGATATATGAAACTATGTTAATAAATCTTAGTCCTGTCCTTTTACAACCTGGATTGAAATACTCATCTCTGAAATGACCTCTTTGGCTTACACAATAAAGAATGGGTCATTTTGGGTTTCCCTGGTGGCGCAGTGGTTGAGAGTCCATCCGCCGATGCAGGAGATGCGGGTTTGTACCCTGGTCCGGGAGGATCCCACATGCCATGGAGCAGCTGGGCCCGTGAGCCATGGCCGCTGAGCCTGTGCGTCTTGAGCCTGTGCTCCGCAACTGGAGAGGCCACAACAGTGAGAGGCCCGCATACCGCAAAAAAAAAAAAAAAAAAAAAAGAATGGTGAGTTTTCCCCAAAGAACTTTCTTTCAAAATAATGCACATGCCTTATGAGGGAAGAAACACGTAACTGTATGCCTTGTAGGTCGAAGTGGTACCAAATGTGGAAGACAGTCTTGGGCAAGTAGGATCACTGGAAATATGGGAGGTTCAAATTGAGAGAATTAGGGTATTTAATTCACAGTCTGAATCTTGCAAGTCAGGAGATGGGAGTGCAGTGGTTGGTTGTTCTCACAAGGGCTCAGCAGAGAGGGTACCATACTATATACTAGTGAATATCAGTCTGAATGCCACCACCAGCACTGTAGGCTATCAACACTTGTCCTAGATTATGAGACATATAGGAATAACCTATTACAGGATAACTGTTCCTAAGAGTGCAAAGAAACTTTAGGAATTAACAGAAGATTTTAGTTATCATTGCTTCTTCTTTCTCTCTCTCTCTCTCCCCCATCCCCTCATCTTTTACTTTATCAATAACTATTGGCAATCTATCACGTCCTGGGCTGTGTATGGAACATTAGGGACACAGCAAGTTACTAGTCTTAGAACTTAACTTTAATAAAGGCATATTATGTTGGGGAAACAAACAAGTAGGCAGTATTAATATGCTTTCTAAAATTCATTGAATCAATTTCAAAAATCTTGAGCTTCTGCTAAATGAGAGCTGGAATAAATACATGGTATTGGTATGTAGTTTTGAGCCCAGAGAGCAATACCACCAATCCCACTGCTCTTCCCAAACACATACACAGACATACACACACACACACACACACACACACACAAACACACATGAACATACACAACAGATTTTTCCAAGTCCATTGAAAACAGCTCAGAAAAATGACATTGTGAGCTTGTTTCTTTTTTTCTTTGTTTTATATTTATAGAAAACATCCATATGATGATTTTTGGTGCCTTTGCTTTTCCCTACTTTCAAAGGCAACACTATTCAAAATTCCTAGAACTTTTTATTAATTTATTTTGGTTTTGCTTCAGATTTTGCTTTAATAAGGAAACTGGGCATTGGTCAATGAGCTGAGATTGGAACCAGGTAAAGAGTCTGGTGCCACCATCCGGGTTGGCAAGTTCTGTAACCACACATTGAGAGATCTCTAACTTGGGCATTGGTGTTGGATTGTTGACACTAATTTGGAGAAGGGGAATATGATCCTGACACACTTCTGTTTCAGAGAGACCCATTGATTTTATAATTGAGTTGAGTTTAAATGTGAAACAGATTGACTTTGCTGGCCAGCTCAGAGAACAGGTGTGTTTATTTCTCCATAAAATGATGGCATGCCCATACAAAGCCCCAGGACCCCAGATGGATCCCCTATTTTTCTCCATTTAGCATCATCACCTGAATTACAGATGGAGCACACGTAACTCATTCCTTACTCCTCCTCTTCTCTTGGGATCACCTAATTACCCACAGTTATTGCTGAGTTATTCTTCAAAGACATTTATAAAACTTATATCTCTTGATTTACCAACGGGGCATACATTTAAAAAAATAATCTGATGCCTGATATGAATGAATATCTCCCTTCAGTAATGAAAATGTCATCAGTTCCCTAGAATTTCAATTTAATGGAAGTGCTAGCCTTGGTCCTGACTAGCACATTACCCTTTTATAATATACCCCATCCAATGCACCATCTCAGTGCCCACCAAAAGCGTTTCACTTCCCCAAATTTTCCCATATTGAATTAAACAGAGTACAAGGTTTCCTCCCATTTATGACTCAGACTATTCATAACCTAACCCCTGCTATTTACCTAATGTCACAGAGAAGAATATGATAGAAGCTCTTGTTTCAAAGAACACATGATAAATAAGGCAGACATATAAATAATTTTAATACATGGTCATGCATATAATGGTGTAAGTAGGCTAACAAAGCTGGGATGCAGACCTGCGGAAGGAAAGCCACTCAGTTTGGAGGATCAAGAAAGCTTCATGAAGGAGACTTCTCCTTTATCAGACTTGATAGGAGCCAATTATATATAAAAGTAGGAGGAGACTGTTTGAAGAATGAAGGATATGCAATTGCATGCTCACCACTATAGGTAGGTATAGGAAAATAAATATTTGAGTGCTTCCTACAAAATATTATAGAAAGATTAGATAAACTTTGAATGTGTTTTCAATTTCTGACCCTCCTTCTTACCCTGTGGTTTTAGGCAAATTGTTGACACTCTCCAAGCTTCAGTTCCCTCACTTGTGAATTGCAGAAACATTACCTTCAGAATCAGATTACAGCAAGCAGAAATAAAACAATGAATGCAAACTCATAGTAAATGCTTACTACCTAATAAGCCCCCACTTTTATTCTTGTCGTGAGATAAAAGAACACAGAGTACAATTTCTTTTAGGGAGTAACTACTCTTCAGTTCTCCACAGGTAAGCTCTAGAAGTCCAGGGTGTCAGACTCCTTTCTGGTGGGATGTCATTTCCTATGAAGGTCGCTGTTTCCCTTGACCATTATTCCCAATTTCTTAGGGAAACTACTGGCAAAGTTATGCTAAGGATAAAGTCAAATTCTGCCTGACTTTCTTCAGGCTCTAGAATCTGGAAGTCAGCCCAAAGTCAGGAAAGCCAACAGTGTCTTTCCTGGTCATTAGGTCTATCAACTCTCTGCATATAGTACACGCTCCATTAAAGAGCTGTGTGAAATCTACAAGAGAAGTAAAACAACAGCCTGGATGACAGTGGTAGCAGCTCTGAAGATAATAAGACCACATTCTTAGGGGAGAAAAAAACCTTAAAAGTTAAGTCACTTTCTCACTTAGGTATCTACTCATTATTCACACCAAAATATACTTAGCAAAGGAAACACAAGGCAGCCCTTCACTGCAGTGAATGGATTCTAACTTTATACAGGATGCCAATTTTCTGACAGCTATGGAGTTGCTCTTGGAACTTGTTCTTGGGAATCAGACTGATGTCTCTTGGTCATGGTTGGTTAGCCCTGATGGTTAGGGGACTACGATAACAAGGTTATCATGGGTTTGATGCCAGTGAGGTCCAGTCAACCATGGCTTGTCCCTTCCCATTCACTCCACAGGCATTTTCTGAACATTTATTAGGTGCCAGATCATGTACAAGGCAATAAACAGAAGGAAAAGGGCCTTGTTCTGACTCTGAAGGCACTTACAACTTAAAGGAAAGACAGCAATGATGGTAAAGTAACAGAATAAGTCATCAGTGAACAAATAATGAAAGTGCTCTGATGGTAGCATGGAGGAGCAGGCCCAGAGCTTTGGCAGTTGTTGGGAAATGGTAGCATCCTTGGGGAGGCTGAATTAACTGTACAGCGAAGAAACAATGGGCCTCACTAGCTTTCCAGGTCATTCACACTCACTCAGAGATGTTTGTTGCTAAGTATGGCACAGCCCACCTGCAAAAAATGTACGAACAGCATCCTGGAAGAGCTGTGGCTAATTGCACAATCTTCTGTGGTTAAACCATGTAACAAACCTGGAATTCCACCTAAAATCAGTACCAGGTGAGCAGGCCTCAGCATCTGGAGTGAAAAGTCCCAAATAGGCTTTAGCCCAGGCCAGAAGTTCCAAAGACCCATCAGGGTTAATGAGGTTAGCGAGGGTAAGTGCAGGTCCCCTAAGCTGATCCCCAAGAGCACCACAGATGTAGAAATCTATGTCCTGTCACCTGTAGCCATGGAGGAAAACAGCCAATGTCTACATGGTGAGAAATTGTGAATAGGTCAATGCAAATTGACTACTTCTGAAAAAAATACAATCTCAAAGTGTGTGTCATGCAAATATTCGATACACAGTGCAGTGCAGTATTATAGTACTAATCTTACTGCAGTGCTCTGGCCAAATTACCCTGCTGAATTTCTAATATTTGCAATAGGGTGTCCTTCACCTTTTACAAAGAAGAGCACTGAGTCATGAGCATAGGATGACTTCCACGAGACTCTGTCATAGATCAAAAGTAAGGGCAGAAATATCGTCAGTGAATATAGTGGCCCAAGAGTAAGGAGACAATAGCCCTGTTCTTGTCAGTTGGCTGATAGGAGGATGGGAGGATCCTGGAATCTGGATCCAGACAGTCTTTGGATCTAATTCTAGCTCTGCCACTTACCGACTGTGTAACCTAGTGCAAGTTAACTGAAGATTCCCTTGCCTCAGTTCTTTATTTATAAAATAGAAATCATAATTCTACCCCCACTGGATATTTGGGAGGGTTATATAGGAGATTGGATGGATGCAAAATATGTCAGATAACAAACAGCAGAAATCAAAAGGTGCCAGTGGCCTTCCCTTGTTTTGTTTGCATCTGAAAAATGTGTACTGTCTCCCCAGATACGTAAAGCTTTGAGGTCCTGAGTGATAGACCTAGAAATTCAAAGTGAATATTTGAGGTATCACTTTATTCTGATATTCAGAAGATTTCTTTAGAAGAGCCTCGCCAGGCGATTGGGCGAGCATTAGGGATTTGCCTTACGTTGCTCCTTCTAACCCCTGGTCTTCCAAAACAGAAGAGGGTTGAGCAAACTGACACATTATATGTTATAGAAACAGTCAGCTCATATTCAGGCTGAAGAGCCTGCTTATAGACAGAACCTTGTTTACAATCCCTGCATGTTAACTGTTGCCATTTAGCAAGCCTGGGTGCTGTAATTATTACCTGAAGCAAATAACATAGTCAGCACTTCATAAGAAATGCAAACTCCTCACCCTTCCTTTGGTTCTCAGAGCAATACCATTAATTATGATAAATTCTTCTGATATTCGTGTGACTGCAGTAGGTAATTTCTTAGGTATCCCTCTACAATTTGATCAATCATTGTCCACTTAGCAAAAATTAAGGCCAAGACTCCATGGCTGAATTTCACCACTCATTATGCTTCATACAGGGAAGCTAATCCCTTTCTTAAATATATATTGAATGGTTTTTAAAAGGTATTTTTTAACAGTGGATGTTTTCAAGACTTCATTTATGTCATTCCCAATGCACAGAACTCTTATGAGGATTTTTAGCAGCCATCCTACCTTTCAAACCCATGAGAAAGATAAATTTCTTGTAAGAGCCCTGGAACTTCCAGATTCAGTGTCTTTGAATTCTTTTATACAATGTTCAATTATCATCTCCACCACATTGTTGAATTATCCATTGCCTTCCTCTTATTCACAACTCATTTAATGAACTGGACAAGGTTGATTCTCATTCATTGAAAATCTGCAAAAGTATTGGGGTGTTGATTGCTTCTCTTCATGAACTTAAATTCTCAGAATAGATGCATCACAAGAAGGAGGGATGGAGCAGAAGTATCTTCACATAGAAAAGTCACATGACATTAGGACATCAGGAAGAACTTCCTAGGGAAATTTGTCTGGTTCCTTCTTTTCCTCCCACCCTTCTGCAGATTCAAACACTTCAATTTGCCCCTGGAAAAAATGGCTGACAACTCTCCAGAGTAACATGGCCATGTAAAGGAGCCTCCTTGCTTATCAAATCTGCACATAAAGTTGGAGAAATCTTAAGGTTTCCAGGGTACAATAATTTCTCAGTAAGCATTTGTAGAGTGGTGTTCCAGCACTGAATAAGGCACTGCTGACACTAAGCAAGTGTGGAGTATGGCCCACAGAGGAGCATGTAGACTGTTGAGCAATAACACTTGTGCTCTTGAAATGAAACATAAAGATGACAATCCCCACAGCTCTGGGATTGAAAATAGCTTCTCCATGTGATCAGGGAAGGAAGAAGTCATGGGTCTGGAGAAATCAGTGAGGATTCATAAAGAAGGTGAAATTAGACCTGCAGCCTGAAGAATTCTTGCTGGAGCAGGGCAGCTGGGTGAAATGGATATTATGGAATATCATAGGAGCATGAAAATCAGTAGGTAGGTGAGAAGAGTGGCTCATGAAATGCTGCTTCTGGAACCAGTGACAAGGTCGCCTGCTCTGGGATAGAGGTCTGACTGGAGAGTATAATCTTGTACGGGATTGCTGAAGACAAACTTACAATGCTCATGCTCTTCCAAACCTAGGATGTAGCCCAAGACAAATATTGCAATTTGAAGGAGAAGGGGTGGGAACTTCCTATTATTAAATAAGGCAGGCGTTCTGATAACAACTGGATAGAAACATCTCACAACTAGAAAGCACAAAGGACACTGCCTACTTAGCAAGAGAAAACAAAAAGATTACTAGGCTTTTAAGACTCTGAAACCCAAACTTTTCATTTTGTAGATGAGGCTGGACCTTGGGCCCTTCAGTGACTTATTTAGGACATACAGTCTGCTAGTGGCTGAGAACTGTTTTCTAATTCTCAGACAAGGACTCTGTATGTTTTCTCTCCTCAATACCCTCAACTCACTCCAACTTGCTCTTCTCTCCCATAAGAAGGAAAGTCTCCCTAAAGGTCATTTGCTGAGGCTGTCCCCTCACCCAAAGGCCTCCTCTATCTCAGGTTAAGATTGTGCCATATTCTGAGGTCTAGCTCCAATGTCACCTCCTTAAATAGGACTTGCTGATTCTGGGAACCAGCCATGGTGCTGTCCCTCTGCTGACCTCACAAAGCCAACTACCTGTATCTCTGATTGCTCTGGTTCTAGTCATGTCCTGTTCCTAGTCACTCATATACTTGTCTCATCTTTGGGATTACGGATCTTCCCAGGATGAGAACTTTGTGCTGTTCATCTCGGTTCCCCCTCTCCATTCAGCACAGTGTCTTCACACAATAGGGTCTCTAAATACTTAATGAATTTGTTGAACTATTCTAATGAATGAATTTATATCCATCAGTAGCTATTAAACACAAGGTACCTGAGCCACAAGTAACATGGCAAAGTATAAAATATAGCTAAGGATGACGCCTCTGAAATGCATTTCAGAGCGTCTCCTAGGAGAGGTAGTCCGAAATATAATAATAATAATTATTGTCACTGTTATTGCCTACAATGTGCTAGGCACTCTGTGACTTGGAGCATTACAAATCTATGGGTATGCTGCATATAACGGAGCTTCCAGTTGAGACAAGATATCTTGTCCTCAAGACTCACTCTGTGCTGGCAGGTCTGATGGATTTGCCAAAAGCTAAGCTGGATTTGGTGGGAAGTGAAACAGTTTGTCAAACTCTAAGGGGCTGTGAGTATGAATGTGAATGCGAGTGGAAGTTTAATATTGTCTGGAATGTGAATCCAAAACTTCTAGCCAATGCCAGACAAACCAGAAAGGAAATAGCCCAAGGATACTGAAGTGGGCAGCACAAATTCCTGTGCCATTGGCTCTGGTTAAAGGTTGACAGGAGAGAAGATTGACATCCTTGATTTATAGGAAGGGATATTGCCAGGTTCCCGTAGAAATGGGCCCCAGCCTCAAATTAAAGCAGCTATTTATAGGGATGAAAGGGGAATTGAATCCCTAGCCCTTGGTCTCTGTTCTGAAGTTTCAGGTGCTTGGGGGAAATGTATGCTGAACCAGCAAGTACAGTGAATGGGAGCATAGCGCATAAGGGCAAACTGGAATGCCTACTGATAAAATAGCCATGGTACCGGGGTCTCTGTCCTCAAGGAGATTGTCACCGGGAACAGAGGCTGAGCTCATGAATGAAGAATAAAATCTGAAATAATGTGAAAATGCACTTGGAGTAGAGGGAAACTGGAATTAATCTATGTGATCTAGACAAGGATTTGAGGATGGTGATGTGCTGACTGGGAATGATGCAGGAACCCTGGAACTTTCACAGTCCGTCCACTGTCTGCCTACCTCAGGCACCTAGTAAGTGTGAGCTCTTTCCAGACTGGTCCTTCACATTGTGTTTCCCAGCATCATGATGTTAATTCATCAGAAGCTCTGCCTAATCCTCTCTAGGTTAGTGTTGTGGTTAGAATGTGAGGATGGCTTATTAACATGCCTCTGTCAACCCCAGTCAGCAAAAAGAAATAATAATAGATAATACTTATGAGCTATTTCCTCTTTGATGAACATTGTTCTCAACTTTTCACATATACTAATTTGTGTAATCCTCATAAGGCTGCCAAGAGGTAGAGAATACAATTATCTCCCATTTTACCGATAAGAAAACTGAGACACAGAGAGGTTAAATAACATGGTTGAGGTTGCACAGGTGGTCAGTGAGGGAGCAGGGATCCTAATCCAGGTGGTCTACTCCAGATATTTCTCTCTGAAACTATACAACATACACTTGCCAGAGCCGGGACTGCCAGGGGATGCCATGGTCCCCGAGGAAGATGTCTTCATGGCACAGTCTCATGGACATCTACAGAGACTGGACAACTGATTCACTGAAGCCTAATCCAATATAATCAACACTTCAATCTTCGTGCCAAGGTTAGACCTCTTTTTCTCCCCTGACTCTGTGGCAGGTGGTCTTCTCACCATTTGGGAAGACAGGGTAGTCCACTGCTTCTGTCCTTTTGCTCGGTTTCCTACTTGACTATACAGGGGCTTGGGCAGGGAGGAGGGAAAAGAGAGGAACTGCAAACTCATAAGCACAGAAAAGTTCTTATCTCATTGAATACTTAAGGTGGCAGATATTTAAGCTGATTTTTAGCCTGTGGCTGTCTTCCTGGGTCCTGAGAGCCTCTCCTGCTGTGGCCCTACACTCAGTTCCCAAAATGACTATGTGCATTTTATGCCTCCAGCTGCTGCTCCCTCCTTAGCCCAGGTGTACAGTATTGTCCACTCCACACTGGGTATTCCAGTTGGAATCTAAGTGCCTTCAGCGTCCCCTAGGGCAGGGTTTTAAATAATCCCAGACTGACTCTCCAGCTGTGAGGCCTACAGTCTGGTTCATAATCCCAGAGCAGCCACTGCTTCTCTCCTTTACCCACAGCAGCTCACCAGCCCTCCGCTCTGGCCCTCTAGGTTTTCTAAGAGTGAATCAGGCATTCGTCCTCCATATCCTGTAACTGCACAAAACATACTGGAGCTGCTGGGCATGGGCTGGCAGGAGATTTCCCAGCACTCGCGTGGCCATCTCAAAGTTTCTCCCCACCAAAACCTCCCAAAGATTTGACTCCTTTCAAATGGCTCCGTCGGTGAGAAGAATTCAAGGGTCACACCACCTTTGCAGAGAAACCCAACTTGGTACCTGCCTCAGAGTGCACTGGCATCTCACTTTGACAATTCTGTTTCATCTTGGTGCTTAAGTCAAAAGTTCCAATACAGCATCATTTATTGAGCATTTATTATGGGTCAGGCACAATTATAAGTGTTCTGGATGTACTACCTAAATTAAGCTTTAAATTAATTCTATTGTGTGTTACCAATATCCATATTTTAAAGATGAGGAGACTGAGACTTACATTCTAAATACGGTTTAGTACAAAGTATAAGCTCTTAGCCATTTCAAGCAAAGGACATGGACGTCTACATTTGCTATCTGTACCATTTTACTCTGAAATTTTACTTTCATTCCTCCCAACTCCATTAAAACAACTTTTTTGAAAGCACCAAGCACTCCCTCACCACCAGATCTCTTCATCCAATATAGTTGAGTACTCCTGTTTTCTGGAAACACTTTCTTCTCTAGGATTCCAGGACCACACACTCTTCTGATTTGCTTCCCACCCTACTGGCTGCTTTTTCTCATTTGCCCCATTGCTACTTCTTCAACTGGCCTCTACTTGTTCTTTGTTGTTGTTGTTGTTGTTTTAAAGAGAACTAGGTGTCTCTCTTTTTAAATTATTATTTATTTGGTTTCACTTGGTCTCTTAGTTGTGGCATGCAGAGTCTTAGTTGCAGCATGCATGTGGGATCTAGTTCCCTGAGCAGGGATTGAACCCACGCCCCCTGCTTTGGGAGTGCAGAGTCTTAACCGCTGTGCCAACAGGGAAGTCCCTGGCCTCTACTTGTTGAAATGGCCTAAACCTCAGTCCTGGATCTCTTCCCTTCTTTATTTACATTCTCTCCTCAGTGCTCAGAGTGCTGCCTTTAAATGCCATGCCGATGCCGAGGACTCCCATATCTAAACCTCCACCCTGACCTCTCTAAGAACTAGATTTGTACATTTTCACTTGGAGATCTTAATATGTATATTAAACAGAGTTTGTCCAATATGGAGTTTATGAAAACCTGTCCCTATCCAAATATCTTCTTCCTGCCTCCCACCCAGTTTTTCTCATTAAAAAAAAACAAATGCATCACAGTGCATCAATCCAAATACTATTGTTACATCCTCCACAAAAACACTGTGACTTCCATCTCCACATTTCCTCCATCATCAAATCCAATTGGTTTTATTTTCAAAGTATATCTCAATCCTCTCCAACTTCATGGTCATCACTCTAATCCAATCCACCATCTTTTTTTCTCCAGATTACTGTGATAGACTTCAAATAATCTCCCTAATCTACTTTTGTGTTATTACAACTCTTCACATGGCAGCAAAGGTGATCTTAGAATTACAGACCAAATTGCATTATTCTTTGAATTAAAACTTCTCAACACTTTTGCATTGCACTTAGATTAAAAAAGCCAAACTTGGTTCCATAGCTTACTTCTTTTTCCTTTTCAGCCCAATTTCTTCATTTTGCTAACTATGCTTCCATTCCACTGTCTATCTTTTATTTCTGAGTATACCACACCCTTTCCCACCACTGGACACTTACATCTGCTGCACATAATCCTTGAAACACTCTTCCTCAAGCTTTATGCAGTGCTGGTACATTCTTCCTCAAAGGCCAACTTGGATAGCACCTTCTCAAAAAGGCCGTTGCTGACCATCTTGTTTGAAATGGTTTCTCCACTTGTTTTCTATCTCATCACTCTCTTTTTGGCTTTCCTAATATGACCACCATCTATAAATAAATAAAATATTGTTTATCCATGTTTGTCTAATTGTTGGTCGCCTCCACTGGTAAGTAAGCTTTAGGGGAATACGAACCTTATCTATTTTTTTCATTGCTATAGTCACATAATCTCTCATACAGTAAGTAGTCAATAAATATTTTTGATTGACTGGATGAATGAGTGAATGAAGAGATGCATGTCCGAAGGGATAAAGTAATGAATCATGATATGTGAATCGATTGAATACACTATCAAGTGGGCAACATATCAAGTCCTTGAATAAAATTGGACAAAAATGGATATCCTACAAAATATGAAATGGAAAAGTCGATCCTGTTTTCAACTGACCCCCAACTTTTCTACATATAGGTTGGCACCTGAAACCACAATATTCTCTTTTAAGGGTTCAGGGGGAAGGCACAGAGAGTGGCACTCCGGACATCTGATGAACCTGAGACAGGCTCGGATGATGGCAGTTGGAGGGAAATGCCCTTTCCATGAGAAAAAAAATCTCCAGTAGGCCTTTAGGATCCTGCATGATCGCAGCCCTGTAGGCTCCACTTGGAAGATTTTAATCTGAGAAAAATGGTTTAATACATAACATGCTGTGAGGATATTTGTTCTGGAGCAGATTGAGCTCAAGTCAGATACTCTTCATGTAGAAATCCAACTGATTAATAAACAGCCACAAAATTTGGCTCTTTCTCTACAATACACTTAGGAAAATGGATGAATTTTATTATTCTACTTATTTTATTTTATCAGCAAAAGTTAAAAAAAAAAAAGCAGTGATTTCTCTAATCCCTCCTAAGCTGTAAAAGGAGAAAGGCAGCATGATTATATATTGCTGGAAAGAGATGCAATTGTAGAGAATTATAAATCATATTCTTTTGTTTGGTTGGCATTTTTTATTTATTTGTGTTTATGCAAAGAGCAGGAAATTTACCATAATTTACGTTCTATAACCTGCAGTATATGTGACAGGAGAAAAAATAATCTATTAGCAAAAATGTGTTTTTCCTTTCTGGGCTGAAAGCAAAATAACACCAGGTTGAAATATTCATCTATTTCTCCTGCCAGGGTTTATTCCTTTTAGTGACAGTCCTCTACCCTTAAGAAACAAACAAAAACTCTTAGGGATTTTCTCAAAAGGTATTGGTCAAAATACAAAGCTTTGTCTTCTGGCCTGCTCTTTACAGATCATTAATAACTCTAGTGATGCACTTCTTTCTGAGGAGGAAAAAGATTACTTCTCTCAGGTTTGGTTTTGCTTGTAAAATAAAATGTGAGTGACCAAATATATTTTTCACAGACTCTAAGAGGGGAAAACTATGGCTAGGAAGTACATCTACAGCATTATATGCACCCATGGTAGGAACACTGTGTAGGGGAGAACTCTTCAAGTGGGTTTGCATATGCTCTGCCTTCTGAAACCACATTTAACAGCAGAATTCAAGTCTGTAAAGGAATAATGCTTGAGTGTACGATCAGATTTTGTGATCATTTTCTCTGTATCCGTTCAGAGCAAGTCAAGAGGATATATATTTAAATGTTAGTATAAAATCTTTAATATAGGCCATCAGAAAGTCATTTATATGCTTAGGGTCATAAGATGTGACACTGTGTTCCTAGGGGAATCTCGATATCATGATCCCTTCCATATAATTTTAGTTTTGTGTTACATAACCAATCCCATACTTAAGGGCAAACACAAAGCAAGTAAACCCACATGTCTCTTTGTGTGTGATATATACAGTTACATAAAAAGATGCACTGAAATATTTATGCATACAAGTGGTAAAGATACAGATAATAAATAAGGGATAGAAATATTTGATATTTTATGACTATTTTTTAGAGCAGTTTCAGTTTCACAGGAAAATTAAAGAAAAAGTACAAAGATTTCCCATATGCCTCTTTCCTCCACACATGCATCCCCTTCATTACCAACTTCCTCCACAACTGATGAACCAACATTGACACATCATTATCACCCAAGTCCATGGTTTACATTACAGATCACTCTTGTTTTTTTACCTGTGGGTCAGACAAATATAGAGTGATATGTATCCACCATTATAATATCATACAGAGTATTGTCATTGCCCTAAAAATCCTCTGTACTTTGCCTACCCACCAACCACCAACCTCTGGCAACCATTGACTTTTTACTGTCTCCATAGTTTGCCCTTTCCAGAATGTCATATAGTTGGCATCATACAATATGTAGCTTTTTCAGGTTGGCTTCCTTCACTTAGTAATATGCATTTCAGTTTCTCCATGTCTTTTCATGGTTTAAGGGTTTATTTCCTTTCAATACTGAATAATATTCCACTGTCTGGATGTACCACAGTTTGTTTATCCATTCACCTACTGAGGACATCTTTGGTGCTTCCCAACTTGGCAGTTATGAATAAAATAAAGTTACTATAAACATCTATGTGCAAGTTTTCATGTGGACACAAGTTCTCAACCCCTTTGGGTAAATACCAGGAACCACAATTATTGGATCATACTGTAAACTGCCAAACTGTCTTCCAAAGTAGCTGTACCATTTGGCATCCAAACCAGCAATCGATGAGAGTTCCTGTTGCTACACATCTTCAGCATTTGGTGTTGTCAGTGTTCCTCACTGTAATTTTCATTCTATTTCCCTGATGACATATGATGTGGAACATCTTTTCATATGCTTATTTTTGTGTTTGCCATCTGTATATCTTCTATGGTGACATGCCTATCAAGGTCTTGGCCCACTTTTTAAATTGGGTTCTTTGTTTTCTTATTGTTAAGTTTTAAATGTTTTTTGTATATTTTGGATAACAATCTTTTATCAGATGTGTCTTGCTAATATTTTCTCCCAGTCTGTGCTTATCTTCTCATTCTCTTGATATTTTCTTTCACTCAGCAGAAGATTTTAATTTCAATGAAGTCCAGATTTTCAATTATTTCTTTCATGGATTGATCACAGCTTTAGTATTGTACCTAAAAAAGCATCAACCTACCCAAAATTATCTATTTTTTTTTCCTTTCCTGTGTTATCTTCTAGGAGCTTTATAGTTTTATGTTTTACATATAGGTCTCTGATCCATGTTGAGTTTAATTTTGTGAAGAGTGTAAGTCTGTGTCTAGATTCATTTTTTTGACATGTGAATGTCCAGTTGTGCCAGTATCATTTGTCAAAGAGAGACTATCTTTGCTCCATTCATTGCCTTTGTTTCTTTGTCAAAGATCAGTTGATTATACTTACACGGGTTTATGCTTCTGTGGGTTTATTTCTGGACTCTCTGTTCTGTTCCATTGATCTATTTGTCTGTTCTTTTGCCAATACCGCACTGTCTGATTACTGTAGCTTTATTGTAAATCTTGAACTCAGGTAACCTCAGTCCTCCAATTTCGTCTTTCTCCTTCAATATTGTGTTGGCTATTCTGGGTCTTTTGCCTCTCCATAGACAATTTAGAATTAGCTTGTCAACACCATAAAATAACTTGCTGGAATTTTGACTGGGATTGCATTTTATACATAGGTCAAGTTGGGAAGAACTGATCTTAACAATAATGTCTTCCTATCCATGACATGGATTATTTAGGTCTTCTTTGATTTTGTTCATCAGACTTTCATAGCTTCCCTCATCTAGATTTTGTACATATTTTGTGAGATTAGCACCTATTTCATTTTTCAGGTGATGATGTAGATGGTATTTTTTTTTAAATTTTACATCGCACTTGTTCATTGCTGGTATACAGGGATGTGGCTGTCTTTTGTACATTAACCTTGAATCCTGCAACCTTGTTATAATTGCTTACTAGTTCCAATTTGTTTTTTCTTTTGTCAACCCTTTTGGATTTTCTACATAGACAATCACATCATCTGTGAAAAGTGACAGTTTTATGTCTTCCTTCCCAATCTGTATGCTTTTTATTTCTTTTTCTTGCTTTATTGCACTACCTAGAACTTCCAGCTCAATGTTGTAAAGAAGTGTCAAGAGGGGACATCCTTACCTTGTACCTGATCTTAGTGGAAAAGCTTCAAGTTTCCAACCATTAAATATGAGATATTAACAATGACAGAACAGTTCAGTAAATCAGTGTGACAACCCATGGTTCCCTACTTTGGGCAGCCCCATCTTACCACATTGGTGGGCTACACTTAAGAACCAAATTACTGAAAGGCAAGGGTGGATTTATAGCTTATTACTTAAAGTTCATATGTATACACTTGAGATCATGGAAGTAGGAAGATGCAATATGCAGACTTCAAAAGAGCCTGATGCCATGATGAAAACTGGTAGAAAGAGTTTAAATGGCCATATCATTTAAAGAGAGACAAAGCCCATTGGTATAGCACACACTAAGATACTTGCCCCTCCCACAAAGTCACTGAGGGATAGACAATATGGCTGATGGTCTTCATATCCACCACAGGCAAGACCAGTATCCTGGGAGGCATGAATGCCCAACTGGGCCACTTCCTCAACACCATGGCCTTTCAGTCTCTTGAATTCATCCTCTCCAATGACATTTTCCATTCCATTCATGCTACCCATTCCTATAGTTACATCCCAGAACTTGTTATCATCCATAATTGTTCTACCTCAAAATCTCCCATCCTTCTCTTACTATTTATGTTCTTCAAATTGAGAATTTCAGTCTGTTAACCATATACTTTCACCTAATCCATCACCTCTCTGTTTTCTTCTCTTTTTATCAATGTTAGGTTACTCCTTTGTTATCCATTTCAGATTGCATGGTCCATGTTTTTAATAATATTCTTACCAATGCCCTTAAACACTATTTTTCTCTTTTTAAATCATTTATTCTCTGAAGGGCTTAGCCTTTTGAAAACCAAAACCAGGAAGACTCCTTTGTTCCTACTCTTCCATAAGCTCTCTTGAGGTAATGTTTGAATTGGGAAAAAGAGAGAAAAGAAGAGCACTTACTGGAAGGAAAAACAAAGTTGGATAATATTTCAAAGAGAATATCTGGCCATATGAATATTTTAAATGTTAATTTTGCTAATTAATGGGAAGGAGAAGTTCAGCTCACTCTCAGATAATGTAAAACTAATCGTAAGTCTCTCCTCATCAAGGGCCCAAGGAATAGGGTGAAGGCTTCTGATAAGTAAGACAATGATGCCCATCTCTCCTCTTGATATTTACACTTTAAGATGTCACATCTGACTCCCATCACCAAGGAAATATAGACGGCTTAACCTTCACTCCTCTTATACATACTTCTAAGCATCCTGCCATCTGTGACTTATTTTTTGTCTTTAGGGCTTCCCTAGACAATTGTTTATTTTCTTCTAATTTTGTCTAAGAGTGACAGATGGTGTATGCATATGAGGATGGGGTAAACTGAGGGAGTGAAAAATGTTCCCAAACCCAGCCTCCCCTTAGGATGAATCCTGGCTCTGCATTTCCACCCCAGCACCCCCTAGCAGTTGCAGCTGCAGAAATGACCATGTATGCAGGTGATGGTGTTGAACAAACCTGACATTCATCCTCTGCTGGGCTTTGACAAAGCACATTAATTTCTCAGCGTAAGTAGTCTTTTCCTGGAAGTTAATGAGAGATGATGATTGTCTTCAAAAATAGAAACTGATACAAGGGCAATGTCCTAAGTTACCAGTAAGAACTAGCAGCAAATCCTTAGTTCTGACTCCAAATCCTTTTTCAATTTTTCCACCAGGTGATCCAATCTGTCCACACTCACTGACCATCAACTGCAGATCGTTGCGTTGCCCTGTAGCAGAGTCAGTGCCCATTGGAACCCCTTTCCCTCATCTGGGTGCCTGAGAAAAGTCTTCTCCCTTTCAAGCTCCTCTCTTGCTCATTTATCTCCCTGAACCAAATCTGTGGGTCTCCAGGAGCTGGGGGGAGCAAGATAACCACCTGCCCCATCATCATGCATCATCTCTCAGTTGTCAACATGGGTTCGTGGGGGCTTGCCCTTCTATTTGTATTAAAAAATCATAGCTACCCCAATAAAGATGTTAAAAAAAAAAAATCATAGCGATTCATTTAGGCGTCACTGTTCCTTGCAGGCAAATGTGCAGTAACGCAGTCGACCCAATAACATGGCAGCTGCAAAGCAGATTACTCACTTGTGCTTGGTTAAAACATCCACAGCCACTTACGGAATTAGGGGCTGGAGCTGCTGCAAGGAGTTGGCACACTGTTTACAATCATTTCCCAGAACAGACAACTCGGTCTTAGTTCTCTGTGTGGGTTGAGTGTCAGAAAGCATCTCCCACAAAGTTGGTACTTTCTATGCAGCTCTAGAGGGAAGAAAAGAGCCCAGTTGGTCCTCATTCTGCTCTCCACTGGGACTTTCCACTGAGAAAACATGATGGCGTCTCCCAGGAAAATAGATTGATAACGTCCTCAAATAAACTATGGCTTTCAATTTGTTATAACTGATCCTGAAATCTCTACAAAACAAGAACTTTGTGTGATCGCCCTTCTGCAGCATTCAACATTAGGGCATATGCTGTCAGGCTCTTTGCTTTTAATTTATCCTGAGAAAGACCTTCTTCTTTTATACAAATATTTCATAGATATCTGCATGTAAACATTTTTAAGATTTTAGGATAAACAGAATACAAACATACAGAAGCTACTTCCATTTTTACTACACATATTAAATGTGAGGACAAAATGATCTTGGCACAAAGGCTGAGTGTATTTTCAAACCTTCCCTAGAGCTGGCTTCTCTGATCCTCAGGATTGTGTAAGGCATGATGGGAAGTAGCTTCAAGGGCAAAAATAACTAATAGCACCTGAAGGAGTTGGGCCAAAGATGACCAAGACCTTGTCCTGGGCTGTAAGCTGAAAGCTGATCACTTTTCTCACATTTCTATGAGATAGTGCTTATTAGAAAGACAGAGAACATATATTTAAGAACCTTCCAGTAAATACACGTAGGAACCTTCTTAAATATGTCGTCACAGCCACATTTGCCGATACGCCTTAAAATGACGAATTTGCTTCTGTTGCCTCAAGACATCGCATATAGCCCTTGAATTAGTTTGCTAGGACTGCCATAACAAAATACCACAGTCTGGGTGGCTTAAACAACAGACATTTATTTTCTTGTAATTCCTGGGGCTAGAAGTCCATGACCAACCTGTCAGAAGGTTTGGCTGATTCTAAGACTTCTCTCCTTGGCTTGAAGATGGCCACCTTCTCACTGTGTCCTCACGTGGTCTTTCCTCTGTGTGTGTTTGTATCCTAATTTCCTCTTCTTATAAGGACACCAGTCAGATTGGATTAGGACCCACCCTAAAGGCCTTATTTTAACTTAATCATCCCTTTAAAGGCCTTATCTCCAAATACACATTCTGAGGTCCTGGGGATTAGGTACAGATGAATTTTGAGGGTACTAGTTTCAGCCTATAACAGCCCTTCACAGGTGTAGGCTTCATACTACACAGCAGAGTGGAGAAGATATTTTCCTGGGGACAGGTTAGCTCATTGCTTTCAGGACTGGCTGCCCTTTAGAACCACCTGGGGAACTTTTAAAGTTATCAATGCCCAGAGCTCCACCCCCAGATGAACTAAAGCATCTTCTCATCTCAAGGGTCGGGCGTGGATCTGAGCATTTTTTTAGATGTCCACTAGGTGATGATAGTGTACATCCAGCATTGAGATCCACTGGATTCACTCAAAAGAGACAGAGGAAGGAGCTAAGGGGCACCACAATTCCTTCTCCCAGTCTCACCTATGGTATGAATTGCTTCCCTTCTCAGGAAGATGAGTGAGGAAGGAAAGACATTGACCAGCCCTTAAGTATCCCCTTGCAGATGTCAGAGTACCTCGAGACAGGTAGCCTGGCTCGGCAGAGACACATCGATCTTGCGTGGTCGGGGGTGAGGTCTCTCCCACCTCAACTTTCCGTGACATCTTCAAGCGAGTCAGTGGCTGGTCTCTAGTAACCGAGTCTCATTTTGCAGGGTTCGGCACAACCCTGTCAAACCTTCACTCAGACCATCTCGGTGGGGCAACATATCGTTCCACCCTGTCTTTGCACCAGATATTTATGGACCATGGGAAGCTTAAGATTTAGTTCTCCATCCCCTGCACCCCTCTGGCTACTGGACCTCAATTCTGGACAGTCAGGCAACACAGCAGGAATCCACTAAACAAATCATTTTGCTTCTCCACTGGAGGCTGATTTCAGTAACCACCAAGAATTCATTATCGCTCTGGTTTGTTTACACTCGCTAGGAACAGATAGTGTTGTGAATTATTTGGAGACACCCTTTTCCCGATAAATTAGTTTCAATCTATGCTTCAAATGGATAGGCCAGCTTCAAGAGTTTCCTTTTTTTTCCCCGCATTCCTTTTTTAGGCAATTGGGTATTCAGGCATGCCATTTTATAGAGTGTAACTAATCAGGGAAATCAGTGTTGAATTGGTAAAGAAATAAATAGCTTAGACCTCAGCTATATGGATCTGAAGCTGAAGGACTCCTGGATCTCAGCCCCAGCACCACCATTAACCATCTATATGAAATTTAGAAAAGTCATCTCATCTCTAATAGGATGGAAGTATTAGACTGGCCATGATTTGTACGATGCAGAATCTCTATGTGAATAATGACAAATGAAGAGAGAAGAAGGATGCTGGATATTTTTCATCTGATTGAATTAACTAAAGTGTTACTGATGGTCTGCTCTGTGCCAGGCACTGTGCTAGCCTACAAACACAAGACACAAAAATAGATGGAACAAGAAGGTCACTTTGAAGCACAGATCTTGGTTAGCATGGTACAGAATGAGGATACTGACAGGTGGTGGCACTGGTAAGGATGTCTTAATCCGATTCTTTAAAAGAACAAAATATTAGGGTCCTAGCTGCATTTATGTATATTTCTTTGGAGAATGTAAGGAACACCCTTTCTCTGGAGAAAACACAACCATAGCAAAGGTAAAAAAGTAAGAGGGAAGCCCAAACTGAACGAACACCATCAATATTTAATCACAGCCAACTAAGGGTTGTTGAAGCAATAGATATTAAGTGTAATTAAAACAAAGTATCCTGATTCCCAGCAGGGAGGTGGGAGGCAGAGGAAGGGCCTGTTCTCTGGGTGTCTCTTTCCCACAACCTGCTGGAATATTCCCTACACGGATTGTGCTGTTAGGAATATATCAAATCAAGAGCCTAGGAGTCGAAGCATGCCTCGGGTAATTTCACCTCATGTAACACATCGGTCTCTTAGCCATATAATACATACAGAAGCATTGTCTTTCTACAAAATGGACAGCACAAAAGAGTCATCTAGCCAGCATACTAATAAATGGAAATAAAGGTGCTGGGAAAGCTTTTTGAAACCTCAATGGCTAATTTGGGAATTCTAGACTTTGTGCACTGGAGACACACAGTAAAGATGTTATTAAACATCTCTAATGCATGAGATGCCTTACATGGAGCACACACTCCTGTTTTTGTAATTGCTACTTATCTCAGACCTTTCATTCATGATCTCAGAGGACATTGCCAAAAGCTAATACTCTCACTGTAGCCTGGTCAGGGTTATGTGAGGCTTTTTTTTTCTTACAGAAGGATTACCTTCCTGGTCCCTTCTCCTAAGCACTCTTATTTAATAACTGTGTCTCTTCTGGGCACTGTTATTAACCTGGGGTCTATGATCCCTTCTCTTGAGCATCAGTTTAGTAATATCACCTACCATGAGCCAGGGACAATGGCATCTACATTATTTATTATGTCCATTTTGCGGATGTCAACCCTGTCACAGCCTTAACTCTGGTTGTGTGTGTATGTGTGTGTGTGTGTGTGTGTGTGTGTGTGTGTGTGTGATAGATAATTGTGATGATAGATACATACATACATACATACATGCATACACACATACATACATAGAATAAGGTCTCAGATTTAGGGCTACCAGTTCTCTATTCTCTGTTTCTAAAGGTTATTGACCATGGTCATATTCTTGGCTCACCTCTACAGGTACAAACAGTTTCTGCATCCATACATCACCATCACACTCTTGGCAGAACCAGATACAGACCAATATAGAGATACTTACAGGTAAAGGTAAGCGACATTATGACATGCCACCCCTCAGCCTCAGGCACAGCCATATGGTAGATGGTCCTTTCTTTAGACACAGATCCTCTCAAACACAGGCAATGGCCTTTGTGGGCAATCTGAGGACCCCGCAATCTATTGCTCTAGTAACATCAAGTGAATCAGAGGCAGAATTTTATTTCCCCATAACTTTTCTCTTTACCAGAATTGTGGTCTGATGTGATATTCAAAATATGCAGCCAAAAACATGTTCTGCAATCTGCTGGACTAAAGTTATTTAAGGATTGTTTTTTCCCAAGAAGGAAAAAAAGTCTAAGGAAAGGGATGTATGCCCCTTAGCACAGTACATTTCAGTTTGTTGAGATCATCTCCATCATAACAAACATTGGGACACTAGGCAAGGCACTAGGCAAGGCACATAACAAACATTGAGACACTAGGCAAGGCACAGCCTCTATTTCCCCATCTGTAAAATAAAGCAGAAATTATCATTTAAGGGTAAGAGAATCTGTGTTTCATACACATTACAATATAGTGGCCAAAAAATTTGCACACTGAGTTGGGGAATATATGTTCATTTATTTTAAAGAAATTCTTTGAGTAAGAAAAATAACAATGAATGTTTCAATAATATGGGTTTCTAAATTTCCCATCTTCCATTTATTATGGGAGGGAATCAAATTCTGCTGAGTCCCTAGTGCATGCTAGTTTCCACATAGATGCTGTGGGGCTCTAGCAGGTATAAGATTCTCTTGGGAAAGAGAGTCTTCAATTGTCCATAAATTCCAGAGTCATCCAGAGTGTTCTTGGTGACAGTGATGTCTACAGACATTTTGCCTACTCTTCCTGGGACCTGAGGTGGCTCAGGCCATCACAGGATGGGTCCAGGGCCTCCTCCATGGGTAAAGGGACTGTCTGGAATGCAGAGGTGTATGTGGTCTCAGGCTGGGTCAGACTGGTTGGGTGGAGAGAAAAGTGCTCCAGGGCTGTCAGATAAAATTATTAGGCAGGAATCTGCAATTTAAAGTTGAGTTCAGAGCGGGACTTTCCAGAGGACAATCAGACATTCGCTTGACAGAAAATCCAATCATCTCATTTTATAGACTTTAAGGATGATGTCATCCAATCCATATTGGTATAGCTTGGTCCAGGGACGTTAACTTACTTGCCAAATCGCATTCTTAATAAATTGAAAGGGAGGAATTGATACCAAATTCTGTTGCTCAAAATCCAGTATCTTTTCTCACTGTAATGTGCTTCCCACAGGGGACTGAAATCTCTGCAGGGTCTGTCTTTGGGAAGAGTTGCTCTGTCTGCTCCATTTGTTCAAGCACAAATGAGCCATCTGAGGAGAAACATCACATTGCCCGTTTCCCTGCTAACTTATCCTCTGGACTCACAGTTGTTATGACATCTTTATTCACGTGCTGATTAGCTCGACAAATATTTCTGAGATATGTGCTTTATATCAATTTGCGATATTGTGATTTATGTGACACATATATTTGGTCATTCAGATAACCAAAGTATATTTTTTCACATATATTTATTCCTCATCCAAGATTGCTGGCTCACAGCTCCCGAAACCTTTGGAATTTTCTGAGTGGTAAGAGCAATGAGAACATCTTCTGTTATGATATTTGGTCACTTGTCCTCAGTTTCTGAAGAGCTTCAAAGCCATAAAGGTGAAATGGGTGTCTTGTTATACAATCCATAAACTACTGGGTTTAATGTTAATCAGGTGACTTTTGAAAAACAACTAAGGATGTTCTAAGGGTGGGGGCTGGTTGCCAGAGGAACCCACCATGAGCAGAGGAGTGGAATTTCCAGCCTCACACCCTGATTTTCAGGGAGGGAAGAGAGGCTAGAGATTGACTCAATCACCAATGGCCAATAATTAATAAGTCATGCCTATGTAATGAAGCCTTCATCAAAAAACAAAAGGAAGGGGTTCAGAGAGGTTCCAGCTTGGGGAAGCAGAACACATCCGTGTGCTGCCGTGCTGACCCCAAACTCCACGGGGACAGATGCTCCTTCCTTCAGGACCTCACACTCTGTGTCCCTTCATCTGGCTGCTGACTTACATCCTTTAATATTGCTTGTAATATATTTGTATTCTAGTGAGTAAATGGGTTTCCTGAGTTCTGTGAGCCACTCCAGCAAATTAATGGCACCCAAGGAGGGGGTTGTGTGTTGTGGGAACCTCCATGCTTTAACTGGTCAGTCAGAAGCACAGATGACAACCTAGGATTGTGAATGGTATTTGAAGTGTGTGGGGGGGGCGGGGGGGCGCGCACAGGACTGAGCCCTCAGCCTGTACTCTGATGCCACCTCTGGGTAGGCGGCATAGATCCAGGATATCTAGTTGGTATCAGAGAATACCAAGCCTACAACCCTCTTGCCCTCCACCTGTGTGCCTGGACCCAGTCTCACCATGCTCTCCTTTTCTCCTGTAGTGCTCACAGCTCCCAGCACCCATGGCATTCCCTTTGCCCGGAGTCTGCAGCGAGTCCCTTGTGTGCTTCCTTCCCCTCAGGTAGCCTCTCTCACCCTGGGCCACTCCTGGGCGTGAGGGGGTTACCCCTCCCCAGTGTTTTTTTATTCCTGTGGTGCTCACCCCAAAGTATTAAAAGTAGCTTTGTAATTCAAAAAAAAAAAAAAGGATATGCAGGAGGAAATGCCCACACTGTAATTGGTGACCCTGAACCTCTTACAGTTACTGCTCTAGACTTGAGGATACAAAGTTGAAAAAGACTTAACCCCCCACGCTGAGGAGATTTCGGTGTAACGGGGAAATTTGAGCAGCTGGGGAACTTAGGTGAGATTTACCAGGGGAGATGATGCCCAAGCTGAATGTGAAGGGAGGGAATAGAAGAGAAGTAGGTGGAGAGGAAGAGGATCTCATTAGTACCAGAGACAAGAGAAAGTTCAAATCACAAGAACGTGAACAACAATGCAATGTTCAGGAGAACGAGTATTTGGAGATGGGCTGGAACATGAGTGTGGTGGAAGCTGAGGCGTGTGAAGTATGTAAGCGACAAAATGTGAGGGAACTTTATACCATATTGTTAATAGCTTCAATTGTAATTGGAAGGCAATGGAAGCCACTGAAATGAGGAAGCCACTGAGATGATATAACAAAGTATCTTTTTATAAAAGTTTCACTTTAGCAGTTGTGTGAGAATGGATGGGTTGGGGAAAATCAGTTAGGAGGTTGATTCAGTGATTCAAAAAGGGTGTGGTGGATGCTATGCTGTGTTGTCCTGATCCCTCTTCAGGGACGAAGAACTTATGCCCGCAGCAGCTGAGAGAGCTGCCAGGAGACAGGCCTCAGCTGTCAGCTTCTTCGAGGAAGGCCTTGGCTGAGAAGACTGCTGTGGCCAAGGCCACACATTCTCCCAGGAGCAACTCACATCTAATGACTGTTCAGGGTGGGTGCAAAGGCCCAGCTTCCCCACCCTGACTTGGGACAAATCTGAAGGACCATCCCAGCTCTACAGCTCCCTCAAGGGTCCCTGAAGCCTCCACTAGGACCGCACTGTGGCCCAGCTTCTCTTTCTGCCCAGTCCTCCTTCCTTCTGCTCAGCCCCAAGGTGTTGATCCCAAAAAAACTCCCTGATAAATGACCTGTGCACTAATTGCTAATCTCCAGTCTCAGGGTCTGCCTCTAGGAAACCAGCCTGTGACAATAAGCTTGAAGACCTGTACCAGGGTACTGGTATTAAGAATTGGGGAAAGTCACATGTCATAGACATTTGAATATTTAAGTTGACTGTTGAACCACAGAAGAAAGACCCAAGATGTTTTATTCACATACACACACACACACACACACACACACACACACACACACACACACACACACACCTGGCCTTCCATATCCACGAGTTCAGCATCTGCAGATTCAACCAACTATAGATCAAAAATATTTGGAAAAAAAAAATTTTCAGAAAGTTCCCAAAAAACAAAACTTGAATTTGCCATGTGCAGACAACTATTTACATAACATTTACATTGTATTTACAACTATATACATAGCATTTACATTGTATTAGGTGTTATAAGTAATCTAGAGATGATTCAAAGTATAGGAGATAATGTGCTTAGGTTATCTCCAGATTTGTTCTGGAACCAATCCCCCACAGACACTGAGGAACAAGTATATATATCCTACATATATATGTAGGGTTTTTTCCCCCCTTTGGAGCAATCCTATCAGATACTAGAGGGGATTTAAAGCTATTTCAGTAAATGAAGCCACCAGGAGAGAAGAAAGAAGTCTCAGGACTGAGCCCTGAAGTTTTCCAACATTCACGCAGATCTCCCAGGGTCAGAGGCACTGGCAGGAGAGACTGAGAAGGAGCAACCAGAGAGAAAGGAGGGAAATAAAGAGACAAAGGAGGGAAATAAAGGCACCATGATGTCACAAGAGCTAAGAGAAAAGAGTGAAGCTGTTGTGACTTAAGTTAGAGTCTGCTGAAGAGTCTAATGAGATGAGGGGTATAATTTTCCATTGAATTTTTCAATATAGAGGCTATTGGTCACCTTAGCAAGGGCAGTTTGGGTGATGCAATGAAATGGGGGCCCAATTAAAGTGGGCAGAAGAGTGACTGTGGAAGATGTTTGTGAATAAAGATATTCACATGGGTGAAAAATGCTGACATGAAACAAGCAACAGGCTACACTTCTACACAAATCCATAGAAATTATAGAAAATGTTTATTTTAAAATATTTATTTTAAAAATCTATAATAGTACTAGAAAATGAGAAGGGGTGTCGTCAATAGGCCAGACAGTTTGAAGAATCTCTCAATAATGGAAGGCAGATTGGATTAGACCAAAGGAGGATACCAAATCCGAAACTCATTCAGAGGAGGGTTAATAGGCAGGTGGGAACAGGTGGAGAGTTGCTCTACAATGGTGGATACAAAAAGCAACAGGCAAGGAGACCAGTGGGTGTTTGGCTGGAGAACAACAGAAAGGATAACTTGGGAGTTTGCCCTCTCCCTCCATCCTCCTCCTGCCCCCTTACTCAGGTACCAGGTACCACCAAAGGCAGGGCTGGAGAGACGGAGCAGTGTCCCATACTTGGACACAAAGGAGAGCAGTAACATCGTCTCACCAGAGTGGCTACCTGAGAATCTACCCAGTAGCAATACCTTCCCATCATCACAGAAAACCAACATTTTAAGATAGGAAAAAAAGTCAATCCACAGTGAGGCATCAACATCTGAGGGAAAGCAGCATCGTAAAGAGAGACATTTCCACAGAAATCAATAAATAGAGATATCTTTCATACATCAGCCTGATATGACAGGATTCATGGCATGAGGCATTTAAGCACAAGTAAAGGTACCTAAATGAAAAGGCAATGCCAACATGTTAAGGAAATGAACAGAGTGGACACAGCTGTGGAGCCAGCTAGTGACACGGCACAGCTAGGTGAGGAGTAATCCCTCAATGCAGGAAAAGTTAGGAGCCATGGGGGACAGACTGAAAACTTCTAGCATATATTTAACATCAAATTGAGAAGGAGAAAGTAGAGAAATTTCAGAAGACTAAAGGGTAAAGAAAATCCTGATAGCTCACAGAGATTTTGAGAAGATAACCTACAAAGGAATGAGAAGAAGATGGAAATAAGATTTATCACTGGCACCATTTGTTTCAAGAAGACAATGGAGATCATCTCTAAAGTAATGAGGAAAAATAATTTTTCAATGACGATTAAAAAGTACTATTCCCAGCCATATTATCATTCAAGTCTAAGAACTAAACAAAGATATCTTCAGGAATGAAGACCCTCAAAAATGGTACTGCTGATGTGATGTGTGCTACTAATTCAGGTGAATTGAAAATCAGAGAGGATGGGGTAAGATGATATATGGGCCACATACAGCTACTTCTATTCCCTCCTGAAATCTCACTAAAATAACTCTAATGCAAACCCACCAAAGATATGAAAGAAGAAAACGGTAATGAAATTCCAAATGGTGCAAATCAGACGGACAGTGAGTAAAATATCTTTGAGGCTTGAGAAAATTGAATCCCAAATGAGGAGGGAAAGCCAGGAGCAAACCCAATTTGTACCAGAATCTTCAAAAGACTCAATAACTGGGGGAGCCAGGCACGCTAGAAACCAGTTTGAAGGGAAGGATCTAAATGAATGAGGACTGGTTGAAAATTGCTTTAAGAAGCAGTCAGATTCTCTCCCAACCCGATTAGCTTGCTGACAGTCTTTCCCTTGCCCGAGTCCAAGACTGGAGATTTGTCTTTTGAGAGAATACAACAGCAGCTGTCTGTTCTGGTGGGCACCTGGCACAATTAGGGCAGGACTCAGTGTACTAAAAACAGAGGACTCGAGAGCGTGTGTAAGTCCTGGATACTGACAACCTTATACTATTTTTCAATTCAGCTCCAAGAAGGCTGGCAAGCAACTCTTCACCACTAAGCAGGAGACTAGTAGTCTTCTCTGGGCAATCTGACCCTGCCAAGAAGAAAGACCTATGGAAACTGACAGGAGAGGTTTTCCCACGTACTGGTCCAGCCAGATCCCTCCAAGCCTGTGCACCACACACTCAGAGCTTCCAATGAGCTTTGTAAGAATGATTCTGAAAGTAAGAGCTGGAAATCGAGGACTGCCAAACATCTAAGGATAGTTTGTAATATGAAAAATAGAGACCAGAAGAAAAATAAATAAATATGGTCCAGAAAAAAAAGAGATGATGCAACGAGAAAAAAAGATCCTCTTATCTCTCTGCTTTCATGTAAGAAAAATTGCAACCATGAAACGGGAACGAGATGTCAAGTAAAGAAACACTGGGAGCTTCAAAAGGAGGCCCTGGAAGTTATCAAAATAATGATAATAATAATAATAATATAGGAGAAATGGGAAACTAAGGAGAAGTTTGGAAGACAGCATTGGGGTAATCATTACTCCAAGTACCCCAACATTTTTCTGAATAGCTAGGCTCTTTTATTACACTGAGTTGATCCAATTTTAGTCAAATGCTGAAAGCCACAACTCCACCACCCCCAAATGTTAATATTCTTTTCAGAAGTTTGGGGAAATATAAAAAATACATTTAAAGACTTTTATGGACTCCAAACAGATAGGAAACATAGTTCAGGACCTATGGTCTTAAGGGAATTTATAGAAAATTTTCTTTTTATTCTAGTTGTTATGTATTTGGGTCTGCAAATAACTCATTTGGAATCTTACTTGAATAAAGAAGTATCCAATACCTCAATTAGAATTAAAAAAGAAAATCAAATTTGTTCTCAAGAGTTTAGAAACGCACTGAATTTTAGGGCTGGAAAGAAACTTGGGAGTCTTCTACTTTAACTCTCACACAATGTGTAACAAAAAATTTTAAAAGGGATGGGAAACAGGAAAGCAAAGATGAGGAAATCAGAAGACCAGTGGAAGAGGTATAAATACAGATAAACATGGCCAGGTCAAGGGAGGGTGGGGCCTCATGAATCCAAAGGATGCTACCTAGAACTATTTGAGCAAGTGAGTGGAGAGAACAGTGTGTGAGAGGGAAACCAGCCAAGGGTCGTCCAAGGGAGAGGATTTCTCCTCAGCAGTCTCGGACATATAAAATAAAGATGGAAAAGCAATCATCAGATTTAGCATTTAAGAGGTCCTTGGTGGTTAGCACCTTGACAAGCAAAGTTCCACAGCAGTTATAAAGGCAGAATCTAGATGGCGCTAGCCTGAGAAATGGTTGATAAATAAGAAGGTGATTGGTGGCTCCTTTTTAAATGTTTATTTTTAAGGATGTAGGTGTGAAAGGAGTTTGCTACACAGGTGATCTGTGTGACTTCGTGGCCACCGTAATGCAGAGGGAGCTAGAAAGGTGTAGCCTGGAGGAAAGATTACAGAAACCCACCTCCCAGGCCTGTAGTGGTTGAAAATTTTCTCAAAAACACAACAAAACTACAACAGAGGAAGAACAGTCAAAGGCCACCAGTGGCGGGCATCTGAGAACTTGGCTTTGTCAGAAACACCTCAGAACCTTCCTCCTCACAGGCTCAGCCACAGACATATCATAAATACTTCTGTGCCTTGAGTATGGTTGCCTTTTGGAATATTTCCCCCTGAATCTCCTCTGAGGGATCCTGACAATTGAATATAGTCATCCCTCAGTATCCACGGGGGATTGGTTGGTTCCAGGACCCTCTCAGATACCAAAATCGGCAGATACTCAAGTCCTGTCTCTAAAATGGTGTAGTATTTGCATATAACCTAGACACATCCTCTCATATACTTTAAAGCATCTCTAGATTACTTGAAATACCTAATACCTAAGTGCTGTATAAATAGTTGCCTGAGGGCAGTGAATTCAAGTTTTGCCTTTTGGAAATTTCTACTTTTTTTTTTTTTTTCCAAATATTTTCGACCGAGGTTTGTTGTGGATGTGGAACCACAGATAAAGAGGGCCAAGTATGCTGCAGACTTTTTAACCTCAGATCTCGACCTTCTTACATTTTCTCTTTGTTATTTCAGACCTTCCCTTGTTCTTGGACTCACTTTCATTAGAACAGTGCTGAGCCCTGTGTTTCATGTCCCCAAAAAGCAGAAGCCCCCTCACCCCACAACCAATCCTGGCAATTAGAATCCAGGTTTACGGGAAGTTTACCCCTTGTCCTGCCCAGGAAAAGAGGAAAGGGACAGGAATAGGAGGGAACAAATGATAGGTAGGGGATGGGGGGGTATGAATAGGGAACTACTCCCCTGTGTGTCCCAGACGCTAAGAGGGTAACAAGAGCTCATCCACATTCAGCATGGTGCCTGGAGTGTGGGAAGCTTAAAAGTCTTTCAATGTTTCACAGTTTTGTTCCTTTAATAATGTACATAGATTAAATCTAAGCAACAATAAAAAGAATCAAATATGTTATTTCTTACGGAGATTAAGAAGTATTCTCCTTGAAGATTTATTAGATTATCTGGTATCTTTGTATAAACTCAGAATTTCTTGAGATACAAATAATAAATATATTTATGAAAATTAAAAAAATAGTCAGTTGTGGTGATGGTGGTGGTGAATATTCAGACAGAACACCAGCTCACCTGCCGTCAGTCACAGCAAAAGGGAAGCGGTCCTGAAGAGGTGGAGTGGACTGACCCCCAGTTGTGTGCCAGGCTAGTTGCATGTGGTTATTATTTCCTCTAATCTTTGCAATAATGCTGAAGGCACCAACTCACCCCAAATTCCACAGCTGACGAAAATAAGGCTTAGAGAAGGAAGAAACTTGCCCAGAGCTATTCAGTGGCTGAGGCAAGATTTGAACCAGTCTATCTGCTTCCACGCCATGGGGGAAGGCCCTTACAGTTGATGGAGAGGCCACTCCAGCATTGTAAGGCATGTGCTTTTCTGATTAATGTCACCTTCTAGAACCAGATGCCCCATCCACCATCTGAACTGAAACACACTGACTAGTCTTCAGCGTTGAAGGAGCAAAAGGTATTCCTGGGGCATTGTGCTCTCCTGTCTCCTCCTAGGAAGGGACGATCAGATTTCAGAATTTGGCCCAGAGGCCTTCTTTTCCTCCCCTTTTCCATCCTCTCCTAAATTAGTTTTCATTTCATAACAGTCATTAGCTGAGCTCTGGGAATGAAGTGTAAAAATTTCCCCTCACCTCGGAACCCTAACTGGCGGCGGTCCCTTGAAACTCCTGCAACCAGAGATCCATTTGAGCATCAAAACTTCATCAATTAGGCCTCCTTGTGCGGGGATCACGTGGTCTGCCCTTCACGCTGAGCCAGACCCACGCGGGGCAGGAGCAGAAGCCTCATTACTGGGCCTGGGCTTTTGTGAAATTCCTGAATAAGCAGCCGTGGAGTGTCTGCAGAAGGCTGCGTTTTCTTTTTCTTTTTTTTCTTTTTCCTTTTTCTGCTTTTAACAACCGCTTTTACGGACGATTTAACACTGTGGGTTGCCAGCTGTGTTAATGCCTTACCCCCTTCCCTTGTGACGTCCACCTTGTGAAATGGCCATCAGATGGAGAGTCCATGCCTCCCTCTTCCCAACAAAACTGCTCCTTTCTTCACACCCGGAGCCAGGGCTCCTCGACAACGACAAAGAGAGATCCTTATACTGCTTGTACCCAGAAGCAACTAAGTGCAACTAAGCAACATAGTTCATTGGTTATTGAGGAAATGTTGTAAATGGGAAGAGGCGGTGATGCCTCTAGGCTCTCTCTTGGTGGCAGACAGGGACGCAGATGAGGAGGGAGAGGGTAATCTTAGTTTCCACAACTGTCTGCAGCCTCTACACTGCAGGGACTATTTCAGCATATTCCTCTCATCTGTTTTTGCCCCAGTTCTTGCCCATCTTTACCCAGATGTCCATGTCTTGGGTATCCTCGGGCTGTTCAAGGCTGAGCCTCACGTAACATGATCAACTCAGATCTGAGGCTACCTTCGTCCTGTTAAAGATTGAGGAAGTGAGTTTTATCAGTTTGCTCCCTGCTAATTAGTTTCTAGGGACATCTAATATACTGACAAGTTCCTGTTATACATACTGATAAACCAGATTCTACCGATACCCATTAATTTACAGTGAAAAATATTAGAATACCATGTCCCATGGTCAGTATCCTCTCTATCCTCTACTGTTAAGTAAAATAGAAAACACACACACACAAACACACACACACACACACACACACACACATGCACACAGGCTTGAAATCTATTTCAAAACTGTTGAAATACTCAGAAAATGTGAACCTGCAATTCCACCTAGAGAAACTTGAACTATGAAAATCATTAGAATTATATACCAAGATTTAGTCATAGAAAGTGTTGCTTATACAAATCTAATATTTTGAAGAAAAAAAAAACCTAACTTTCACAAATAGAGGATTGACTTAAAAAATTGATTTAGCCATGCATATTAAACTTAGATTGCTATCTATGCTGTAGAAATAGAGCATGACAATTTAAGTTAAACAGGGTGCAGTAGACTTCATTTTCTTAAAGTATGTCAGGCTAAATAACCTGAACTACACTCCTGCAGAAAAAAAAAAAATATATATATATATATATATGCTGGGTAAAATATATATTACATGTCTCTTGAAGGCCTATAGAAAATGAACAACCAAACAAAAGAGCACTTACATTGCTCAGATTGTTTTAAATTATGATTTCCTGCTAAAAGAAAGCAGAACTTCTTGGAAAAGTAGCTGATTCTAAGTCTGGGGCAGAAAAAATAGAAGATGGGTGTGAACATCTGGGGTCCTGTTGAAATGACTTTGGAGGCAAAGCCCTTGAAGAGGCTCTCAGTGGCCAAAGACAGAGCAATTTTTGCTTCATTGAGGATACCTTGGAGATATCGTGGGTTCTGTTCCAGACCACCACAATAAAGCAATCATTGCAATCAAGTGAGTCACATGAGTTTCTTGGTTTTGCAATGCATATAAAAATTATGTTTATACCATTAATGTAGTCTATAAAATGTGCAATAACATTATGTCTAAAAACATAATACTTTAATTAAAAAATACTTTATTGCTAAAAATGTTAACCATCATATGAGTCTTCAGTGAGTAATAATCTTTTTGCAATAGTAACATCAAAGATCACTGATTGGGACTTCCCTGGTGGCACAGTGGTTGGGAGTCCGCCTACTGATGCAGGGTACACAGGTTCATGCCCCGGTCCGGGAGGGTCCCGCGTGCGGTGGAGCGGCTGGGCCCGTGAGCTGTGGCCGCTGGGCCTGCACGTCCGGAGCCTGTGCTCCGCAGCGGGAGAGGCCGCAACAGTGGGAGGCCCGAGTACTGAAAAAAAAAAAAAAAAGATCACTGATCACAGATCACCATAACAAATATAACAATAATGAAAAAACTTGAAATATTGTGAGAATTACCAAAACGTGACACAGAGACACAAACTGAACAAATGCTGTTGGAAAAAAAAATGGTGCCTATAAGCTTGCTTGACACAGGGTTGCCACAAATGTTAAATTTGTAAAAAACGCAATATCTGTAAAGTGCTATAAAGCAAAGCACAGTAAAAAAGAGGTATGCCTGATATCTTTTCATTGGATTTAAATTTATCAAATATATTTAAACCTATGAGTTCCTTATTATATACACAGGTCATATGGTCTCTGCCACAACTACTTAACTCTGTCATTGTAGGTGAAAGCAGGGATAGACAGTATGTATATGAATGGACATGGCTGTGCTCCAATAAAACAGTTTATAAAGACAGGTGGCCTATTGCTCACAAATTTATTGGGATTCTGTCTAAATAGTATAAAAGCTGCCAGCTTTGGCCACTTCCTAAGTCCCATTTCTATAAGACCTCTGTGTGCGTAAATTATTATTTTTTTCTTTTTCTCCTGTTATCCTGCCTTGTGTCAGTTTTATTATAAGTCCAGCCACAAGAATTCAAGAGGAGTAGAGAGGGAAATTTCCCCCTCCCTGACATTAACCCTATCACTATATATGTACATCAAATCATTATGCTGTACACCTTGAACTTGTACAGTGCTATATGTCAATTATATCTCAATAAAAAGAAAAACAATGGCAAGTTAAATTCATGGAAAGTAGAGGCAAGGGTTAAGGAAAAGTGTAAAAGTTAATGAAATATTTAAAAGACCAGCATCAGAGAAAATTAACAAAACTGCAAGTTGGTATTTGGAAAGAATAATAAAATTGACAGAACTTACAAAACTGAAAAAGTAAATAGAGAAGAAAGGCATAGATTGACAGGATCAGAAATGAAAAGGTAGATAACATCAACAAATTTTAATATAGTAAAGATGTAATAATATGATATGTTAAATACTTTGTGATAATAAGTTAGAAAATTTTGATGAAAAGAATAATTTCCTGCCTGGAGACAGCTGATCTTTCTCTTCTCACACTTGACCTAGTCCACCCTCTTGCTCCTACACGTGGATTTCGGGCTTGGCCTTGTGCCTTGAATTGGCCAGTGAAAGTTGAGCTGACAGATAGTGAGCAGAAGCTTTAAATTTGTTTGCATGGCTTGGTTTTGTCTCTTGTCCTTTTCCTATCCACTGAAGAACACCCTGTGTAGACTGAATAAGGCTTGTGGAGCTGACCTGAACTTTACCTACAAGTGGGGAGGCACCCCAGCTGGGTTCAGCAGAACCTACACATCTGTGAAAATCAACAACAAAACAAAAGCTTGTGACAAGCCACTCAGTTATAAAGTTGGTTAGCATTATTACAGTAGGTTTTGACTAATATACCCTTGAAAAAATAAAAAGTTTACCAATACTAAAAAAGAAGAAATAGAAAATTGAAATATCCCTATATCTACTAAAGAAGAGTGTGATTTACATACAAAATAATAATTTAAAAATAAACTTCTTTAGGCATTGATAATTTCATCAGTAACTTCTAAATTATTTAGAGAAGCATTATCAATTTTGCAAAATTTCTTCCACAGAATAGAAAAAGTGTGAACATTTCATAATTCATTAAAAAAAATTATTACCTGGATTACAAACCCTGACACGGACATTACAAGGGAAATTAAGACTAATCTCTCTTATAAACATGAAACAAAAATAATTAATAAAATGTCAGCAAATATAATCCAGTAATATATGAAAAGTATAATCTATCCTGGACCAAATGGAGTTTATTCCAGTTATTCAGCAATGGTTAAACTTCAAAAATCAATTATCATAATTCACCATAGGAGGAGAAAACAAGAAAATTATATAATTTTGAGAGAGGCAATAAAAGCACTGGATACAATTCTGTCTCATTAATGATAAAAAAAAACAGTAAATTACTAGAAGAAAGTTTCCTTATTCTAATAAATAGTATCTTAAAAAATAACTAAAAGCAAATACAATTTTATTTGTGGAATATTAAAAGTTTTCCCTGAACTAGTGACTGTTGCAAGTGCAATAAGTAAGAAAAAGAAACCAAAAAAAAGTATAAAAATTAGAAAGAAGAAATAAAATGATAATGATTCAGATGTGGTAAGCCTCTGTACAAACAATGATCTATAGACAAATTATTAGAGTTAATAGTGAATTCAACAAAATACTTGGATAAAAATCAATCAAAAATCTATTTTTGTACAGATATAAGTGAAAATTTAAAATAAACAGTAATATTTATAATAGCATAAAAATTCAAAAAAGTCTAGTAATAGATATGCAAAATTCTACAATAAAAGCTACAAAACATTATCTGTAGAAATTAAAGAAGACCTAAATAAATGGTTAAATAAGTCATGTTCAAAAATGGAAAGACAAACTTATAAAGATGTTAATTCTACTCAAATCGATCTATAGATTTTTTTTGGAAATTTCAATTAAAACTCTAGCAGAATATTTTTTTTCTGGAAATGGACAAGTTTCCTCTGAAATTTATATGGAAATGCAATAAAATTTTCAATAATAATGTGTTAGGTCAACTGGATAGCCATACAAAACAATGAATCTTCACCCCTACCTCACACTATATGTAAAAATTAATTCTAGATGGATCATAGCTTGAAAGGTAAAAGGTAGAACAATAAGATTTTAGAAAATATAAGAGGATATTTTCACGACATCATGGTAGGCAAAGATTCCTTTAATGCACACAACCACCAACCATAAAGAAGAATATAATTGATACATTATACTATATTAAAACTAAGAAATTTTATTCATTGAAAGACACTGTTAACAGTGCAAAAATTCCATAGAGTAGGAAAAGATATTCATAGTATCCGATAAAAACCTTGCATCTAAAATATTTTAAATACTTCTATTTGTCAATATTAAAATGCAGACTACTCAAAAGAAAAATGGTCCAAAGACTTGAACAGGCATTTTCCAAATAAGGATCCCCAATGGCCAATGGAAATATGAAAATGTACTTAATTCCTGTGGTATTGTGACTTATAATAAAAAATATATACTTAGTCTTTGTCCTTGTTTCTGGTACAAAGATCCTAAGACCCTTGGAATTTCCTAAGTGATGAGAGATATAAATGTGGTTTTTTTATGTTAATGAAGTGACTTCTGGAAAGCTCCTAGGTAACCAAAGGATAGGGCTGGTTACCAGGGGAACTGGAGACTTAGAACTTTCAGACCCATCCCCTGATTTCCTGGGAGAGAAGAGGAGCTGGAATTTCAATCAGTCACCAATGGCCAGTGATTTAATCAACCATGCCTAGGTGTGAACCCTCCATAATATCCCAAAAGGATGGGTTTGGAGAGCTTCCAAGTTGGTGAACCAGAATGCTGCCATGTGCTACCATCCTGAGTCCCACACTTCATGGGACAGAAGCTCCTTTGTCTGAGGTTCTTGCTCAATGTATCTTTTCATCTGGCTGTTGATTCATACTGCTTAGTGCCCTTTGTAATAAACCAATTAGCTGGTGAGTAAATAGGTTTCCTGAGTTCTGTGAGCTGCTATAGCAAATTAATCAAACCCTAGAAGGGTCCTTGGGAACCTATAATTTAGAGCCAGTTGGTCAGAAGAACAGGTAAAACCAAGACTTATGACTGGCATCTGAAGTGGAGGACAGTCTTGTGGGACTGAACACTTAACCTGTGGAATCTGATGCTATCTCTGGGTAGATACATAGATATCTTTTTCTAGTTTTGGTATCAGGGTGATGGTGGCTCTGTAGAATTAATTTGGGAGTGTTCCCCCTCTGCAATTTTTTAGAAAAGTTTGAGAAGGATCGGTGTTAGCTCTTCTCTAAATATTTGATAGAATTTGCCTGTGAAGCCATCTGGTCCTGAATTTTTTGTTGGAAGATTTTTAATTACAGTTTCAATTTCATTACTTGATAGGTCTGTTTATATTTTCTAATTCTTCCTGGTTTAGTCTTGGAAAATTGTACCTTTCCAGGAATTTGTCCATTTCTTCCAGGTTGTCCATTTTCTTGGCATATAGTTGTTTGTAGTAGTCTGTTATAATCCTTTGTATTTCTGCAGTGTCAGTTGTGATTTCTCCTTTTTCATTTCTAATTTTATTGATTTGTGTCCTCTCCCTTTTTTCTTGGTGAGTCTGGCTAAGGGTTTATCAATTTTGTTTATCTTCTCAAAGAACCAACTTTTAGTTTTATTGACCTTTGCTATTGTTTTCTTCATTTCTGTTTCATTTATTTCTGCTCTGATCTTTATGATCCATTCCTTCTACTGACTTTGGGTTTTCTCTGTTCTTCTTTCTCTAGTTGCTTGAGGTTTAGGGTTAGATTATTTGAGATTTTTCTTGTTTCTTGAGGTGAGATTGAATTGCCATAAACTTCCCTCTTAGAACTACTTTTGCTGCATCCCATAGGTTTTGGGTCATCATGTTTCCACTGTCATTTGTTTCTATGTATTTTTTTAATTTTTTCTTTGATTTCTTCAGTGATCTCTTGGTTATTTAGTAACACAATGTTTAGCCTCCATGTACTTGTGTTTTTTACAGGTATTTTTCCTGTAATTGATTTCTGATCTCATAGTGTTGTGGTCAGAAAAGATGCTTGATATGATTTCAATTTTCTTAAATTTTCTGAGGCTTGATTTGTGACCCAAGATGTGATCTATACTGGAGAATGTTCCATGTGCACTTGAGAAGAAAGTGTATTCTGCCACTTTTGGGTGGAATGTTCTATAACTATCAATTAAATCTATCTGATCTATTGTGTCATTTAAAGCTTGTGTTTCCTTATTTATTTTCTGTTTGGATGATCTTTCCATTGGTGTAAGTGGGGTGTTAAAGTCCCCTACTATTATTATGTTACTGTCGATTTCCCCTTTCATGGCTGTTAGCATTTGCTTTATGTACTGAGGTGCTCCTATGTTGGATGCATAAATATTTACAATTGTTATATCTTCTTCTTGGATTGATCCCTTGATCATTATGTAGTGTCCTTCCTTATCTCTTGTAACAGTCTTTATTTTAAAGTCTATTTTATCTGATACGAGTATTGCTACTCCAGCTTTCTTTAGATTTCCATTTGCATGGAATATCTTTTTCCATCCCTTCACTTTCAGTCTGTATGTGTCCCTAGGTCTGAAGTGGGTCTCATGTAGACAGCATATATACAGATCTTGTTTTTGTATCCATTCAGCCAGTCTGTGTCTTTTGATTGGGGCATTTAATGCATTTATATTCATGGTTATTATCGATATGTATGTTCCTATTCCCATTTTCTTAATTGCTTTGGGTTTGTTTTTGTGGGTCTTTTTCTTCTTTTGTGTTTCCCACCTGGAGAAGTTTCTTTAGCATTTTTTGTAAAACTGGTTTGGTGGTGCTGAATTCTCTTAGCTTTTGCTTGTCTGAAAGCTTTTGATTTCTCCTTCAAATCTGAATGAGATCTTTGCTGGGTAGAGTAATCTTGGTTGTAGTTTTTTCTCTTTCATCACTTTATGTATATCCTGCCACTCCTTTCTGGCCTGCAGGGTTTCTGCTGAAAAATCAGCATTATGGGGATCCCGTTGTATGTTATTTTTTTTGTTTGTTTTTCTCTTGCTGCTTTTAATATTTTTTCTTTGAATTTAATTTTTTTAGTTTGATTAATATGTATCTTGTCGTGTTTCTCCTAGGGTTTATCCTATATGGTATTCCCTGTGCTTCCTGGACTTGAGTGACTATTTCCTTTCCCATGTTAAGGAAGTTTTCCACTATAATCTCCTCAAATATTTTCTCAGACCCTTTATTTTTCTCTTCTTTTTCTGGGACCCCTATAATTAGAATGTTGGTGTGTTTAGTGTTGTCTCAGAGGTCTCTGAGATTGTCTTCAATACTTTTCATTCTTTTTTCTTTATTCTGCTCCTCAGCAGTTATTTCCACCATTTTGTCTTCCAGCTCACTTATTCGTTCTTCTGCCTCAGTTATTCTGTTATTGATTCCTTCTAGTGTTTTTTCATTTCAGTTATTGTGGTGTTCATCTCTGTTTGTTCTTTAGTTCTTCTAGATCTCTGTTAAATAGTTCTTGTATTTTCTCAGTCTGTGCTTCCATTCTATTTCTGAGACTCTGGATCATCTTTACCATCATTACTCTAAATTCTTTTCCAGGTAGCTTGCATATTTCCTCTTCATTTATTTGTTGTTGTTGGTTTTTACCTTGCTTCTTCATCTGTGACATAATTTTTTACTGTCCATTTTTTTTTTTTTTTTTGATGAGTGGGATTGTGTTCCTGTCTTACTGTTTGTTTGGCCTGAGGCTTCCAATACTGAAGTTTGTAGGCTGTTGGGTAAAGCTGGGTCTTGTTGTTGAGATGAGGACTTCTGGGAGACCTCACTTCAATGAATATTTCCTGGGATCTGAGGTTCTCTGTTAGTCCAGTGGTTCAGACTCAGAGCTCCCACTGCAGGAGCTTTGGTCCAACCCCTGGCTCATGAACCAAAATCCTGCAAGCTGCATGGGATAGAAAAAAAAAAAAAGAGAGAACAATAACAAAGTAAAAAATAAAGTTAGACTAGGAAATTAACAGATATGTTAGAAAGAATATAAAAATAAAAATATAGATGAAACAACAATCAGAAGGTAAAACCACAGTAGTAAAAAAGAGGAGAAAACAAAAAAAAAAAGGTGGAAAAGGCCTTGGCCTTGGAGGGTGGGGCCTAAGTGGGGGCAGGGTTTGGTGGGTGGGGCCTATGCTTAGGACCCCACAGGGCTGGAAAAGGCCATAGGGGTGTGGGGGTGTGGGACTTAGGCTTAACAGAACAGAAGGGACCCAGGCATGCTTCATGCTTCTGGTCTCAGAGGGTGGGGGACCCGGCCTGGACATTCAGCAGGTTTCCCAGGGTCGAGTGGATGGGGCAAACATCTTCCACTCCTCTCCCTCTCCTCTGGTCCTGGAGAGACCCTCCTACAGGCCTCTCCTGTTCTCCCCTGGCCTCCCTCCTATGCCCCCAGGATGATTGCTGGCCCTGAGTTGGCTTCTTGGGGCCTAGGACCCGGCCTGAGAGCCAGGCAGACTTCCCTGGCTGACTGGGCAGGGGAAACGCTGCGTACACTCCCCCATCCAAGGCCCTGAGGGTCCCTCCAGGTGTGGGAACCCCTCTGCCCTCTCAGCCACACTTCAGGGGCACAGGTCCTGTCTGGCCACCACTTCTCCTCCTCCCTAAGTCCCCCCACATTCTACCAGTTTGCTTGGGGGTTCCTGCCATCTCCTTGTGTGTCAAGGTCCCCCACCAGCATTCATCAGGTGCCCTAGTTGTGGAGAGATGCGAACTCTGCATCTGCCCACACTGCTATCTTGACCCTGCCCGCCCCCAGTGTTATTTTTAATACTAACAGATTAAGGGTGGAAAAACCATATGATCACCTGAATAGACGAAAACCAACAAAAACAACCACTACTTAAGTATAACATATCTTAGTAGATCAGGAATAGAGAGGAACTTGGAACTGTCTCCATCTTTCTAGTAGTATTTGCCAAAAAACAAAAACTGTCAATGTCAGGTTTAATTGTAAATCTTGGAAAATATTTACTTCAAATTCAGGAGAACTAAAAGAATTCTCAATCTTATACTTTCTTGTTAACTTTGAGGCTCCACAGGAAATAAAAGAGAGATAAGGACTGTGAAGAAAGAAATAAAACGCTAACATCGACTGCTTAAGATTGTTGATCTAGAAAACCAAAATAGTATAGAAACACAGAAAAATCAATAACATTTGAATTAATAAAACTTGTCCACATTTTCTGGATCTTATACACAACTTATATTTAGTATACTGGTTAAAAATGATTGTGTCACTTTTTAAAAGATATCATTACTGGAAAAACCAAATATATTAATTACCTAAGTATAAAACTAACAAATTATGAGAAAACTTTATGGAGAATATCACATACACTGATTGAAAGAAATTAAAGAAAACCTAAATAAATATATAGATATCTATTTTGTGAAACAGCAGACTCAGCATTGCAAAACTTTCAGATCTTCCTTTATTGACCTACATAACAACTCAATTCAGATGAAAATCCCAACAGTTTTTCTTTTCCCCTTTTTAACTAATGGTGCATTTAAATTTTTGGTAGAGCAAATCTCCAAAAATGGACAAGACATTTCTGAATAAATCAAATAACTTAGGAGATATTCGATCTTCTGATATTTGATATTTTCTTACCAGATATAAAGACTTATAAATTATGATAAAACTATACAGTATTAAGTGAATAGACAAATGGTACAGAGTGAAAGACCAGAAAGTGATGTGCAGATAAATGGAAAAGTGGAGTTTCATTCTGTTCCAGAGCTGGTATTTCTTTTTTTTTTTTTTTTTTTTTTTTTGCCGTACGTGGGCCTCTCTCTGTTGTGGCCTTTCCCGTTGCGGAGCACAGGCTCCGGACGCGCAGGCCCAGCAGCCATGACTCACGGGCCCAGCCGCTCCGCGGCACGTGGGATCTTCCCGGACCGGGGCAAGAACCCGCATCCCCTGCATCGGCAGGCGGACTCCCAACCACTGCGCCACCAGGGAAGCCCCAGAGCTGGTATTTCAATTAGTGAGGAAAGGCTAAACTTTAAATCAGTGATTTTGGAGTAATTAGTTTTTCATTTAAAGGAAATGAAAATTGATTCCCATCATCTCATCACATGCAAAATATTTTTGTAGTTGGATTCAACAGCATAAAATTTTTAAAAGACAATATAGTCTATGAAGAAAATGAATAGACAAGCCAGAAATAGAGAGCTGATATTTGCAGATGTTTGTAATATTTGACCCAGAACTAGTGTAGAGAATCTGTAAAGAATAATCATAAAGTATAAACAAAGTAAAGTTAGGCAAAGGGTTTGAATTAGCATTTCATAGATGAGAAAAATGATTGGCCACAAACATAAGAAAATACGCTCAACATTATTAATAAGGAGATACATGTAAACTAATGCCACAAAACAATGGGATTTTATTCTCCAAAAATTAGTAAGTCTGACAATTTCCAGTACTGAAAAGAACAGGAAATAATAAAAATACAATTCTCATGGTGACATTGATCATTTTGGAAAACAATTTAGGCGTACCTGGGCTCCAGGAGTGCCAGTTTGAGGCATATTCTGGTATGTGTGCACCACAAATAGAAATGTTTAAGGAAATGTATAAATGACTTGCCGTACGTGTATATAGTGGACAAATGTAAATATATATGAATGAAATCCAATTATATGATGAATCTCAGGAAAATAAAGCAACATTAAATGAAAAAAGCCAGGTACCGAAGAATATATTCAGTATGACTCTTCTTATATAAAGTTCAGAACCATGTACATGTGATTAACCATAAAGAAAATCAAAGAAATGTAAAACAAATTTCAGGATTGTAATGTTGTAATTACTTGAAGGGGGTGGAAGAGGAGTGATGCAAATGGATCAGGAAGTGCACTCAGGCCTTGAAGGTCCTGGTAATTAAATTTTATATGTGGGTAGCTGTTTTATTGTTTTTAAAGCCTGTATGTTTATTAAAGCATTTTTGTGTAAATTAAATATTTCAGAAAGTTTTGTTTTAAATCAGGCTATAAAAAGTACCACATAATTATAGAAAAGGAAGGAAAGATATTATGTGGATTGTAAAAATTTCAAAAACAGCGAACTGATCATTTTAAACAAATATTTATTGAGTAAATAATATGTGCCCCCAAATCCCAACTTATGCTTAAGTAATGAGTGTGCCTTTCACATATTTAATAGAAGTGAGGCGACTTTCCACATGCCACCTAACTGCTAAACCAATGTTTTGAACCAGGTCTTTTGATTTCAGAATTTGCTCTCTTTCTTTAATGCTAGCCTACTTTCTATGAAAATGCAGGTCTAAAGTTTGGAAGATTTGGAAAGTCTTTAATATTAATCAATATCCTCCATTATAAGGGTGTCTCCTATCAAGACAAAGCTTTTAAAAATTGTTATTAGGTGCATTATAATTTTTTTTTAATTTTGTAAACTAACATCCTACAGTGATCTCTTGAAAAACAAGATTATTTTCTAAAAATATCATATAATAATATAATGTAATAAGAATAAGAATGATATAAAACACAGAAACTGTAATTTAGACTACATCTATTTGTTTTAACTTCTATGTGAAAAAAAGAAAATCATCATAAACAAATTTAAAAAGCAAGTGGAAATTGGAAAACAAAACTGTTGATACCAGACAAAAATTTTATATCCCCAATATATAATGATCTCTGGGGGAGAAGAACAACAACAAAAAAAATAAACCTCCCTCAAAAATAAATAAATAAAAAAGAAGCAAAAGATAAAATCAGGTAATGAATATGTCAATAAAGGCTAAAAATCCAAAAATGCTAATTAATCAAAGAAACACAGATAAAGAGGAGCTTTTTAAATTATTTGTTTAATCTATTAGTTTGTGAAAGATTGGAAAGATTTACAAAGTATGTACTGTAAAAGTTTGGCCATATTTCTATTTCTGTGCCCTATTGGTACGAAGGTAACTTGTTTTAAGATTTCAAGAGTGCATGTGACAATATTTTTCAAAATACAAAATGCACATACCCTTTGACTAAGCAATTATATTTCTAACATATTTTCTAAGGGAAAAAAACACAACAGTTTTCAAAGGCATACATATTAGGTAGCTTATCACAGCATTATTTACAATAATTAACATTTGAAAATAATATTCATCAATAGGATGTTGGTTTAATAAATTATGAGATTATGCAATGGAATACTATGCAAAATATTATGCATTTAAATAGTCATATCAATATTATTGATGCAGGAAATGTCTGCTTGTTAACTGAAGATAGATTAAAGAATTTATACCAGTTTCTCTGGATGATGAAATTTTATGGGACTTTTACTTTACAAATGTCTCTATTTTATTTAACAATGATCATATCTATACATAAATTAGTAAAGAAAAACAATATTCAGAAAAACAAGAAAGAAAATAAATCCTCTAAAACACTTGCATATTATTAGCAAATGAGTTTTCAGGAATAAAACAGCTATTACCACTTATCAGATATCCCTTTTATGTCAAGTACGAATTTCCCTAAATTCTGAAAGGTATGCCTTAGTTACGTGCTCAAGTGTAAATAGCAAAGGAGTGATGTGGTTATTATTTTGAATGCAGTTACCTCTGGCTCTCATCAGTTCATGCTCTTTCATAACACATGGGGCTCTCCACTTTGAATCAATGGACCAGATCACCATGGACAGGTTTCAGGGGGTCTGTGAACCTCCTGAAATTGTAAACAAAATTGAATTTGTATATGAATTTTGAAGGGTAAGAGTCTACACCTCTTATCACAAAGTTCTTTTATATAGTCTCAAAAGATAAGGGACACCTGCCTTTGAGGGAATATGGAATCACATAAGATCATTAACTCCTTGTTATGGTGCTAGTACAGCCATACCTCATTTTATTGCCTTTCACTTTATTGGTCTTCACAGAAATTGCATCTTTTACAAATTGAAGGTTTGTGGCAACCCCTCATCAAGCAAGTCTATAGGCAGCATTTTTCCAACAGCATTTGTTCACTTCGTGTCTCTGTGTCACATTTTGATAATTCTCTCATTTCAAGCTTCATCATTATTATTATATTTGTTATGGTGATCTCTGATCAGTGACTTTTATGTTACCATTGTAATTGTCTTGGGCCTTCAAGAACCACACCCATATAAGATGGTGAACTTAATAGATAAATGTGTGTGTTCTGACCAACAATTCCCCCATCTTTCTCTCTCTCCTTGGGCCTCTGTATACCCTGAGACATAACAATATTGAAATTAGACAAAGGGTGCAAGTGAAAGGAAGGCTCACACATCTCTCACTTTAAATCAAAAGCTAGAAGTGATTAATCTTAGTGAGGAAGGCATGTTGAAAGCCGAGATAGGCTGAAAGCTAGGCCTCTTGTGCCAAACAGTTAACCAAATTGTAAATGTCAAGGAAAAGTTCTTGAAGGAAATTAAAAGTGCTATGGCAGTGAACACACAAATCATCGAGTGAAACAGCCTTATTGCTGATATGGAGAAAGTTTGAGTGGTCTGGATAGAAAAATCAAATCGGCCACAACATTCCCTTAAGCCAAAGCCTAATCCAGAGCAAGGCCCTAACTCTCTTCTGTTCTATGAAGTCTGAGAGAGGTGAGGAAGCTGCAGAAGAAGAGTGTGAAGCTAACAGAGTTTGGTTCATGAGGTTTAAGGAAAGAAGCCATCTCCATAGCATAAAAGTGCAAGGTGAAACAGCAAGTATTGATGTAGAAGCTGCAGCCACGCTATCCACGTGAACTAGCTAAGGTGATTCAGGAAGGTGGCTACACTAAACAGCAGACTTTCAGTATAGACAAAACAGTCTTACATTGGAAGGAGATGCCATCTAGGACTCTCATAGCTGAAGAGGAAAAGTTAATTCTTGGCTTCAAAGCTTCAAAGAACTGACTGACTCTTTTGTTAGAGGCTAATGCAGCTGATGACTTTAAGTTGAAGCCAGTGCTCATTTACCACTCCAAAAATCCTAGGGCTCCTAAGAATTATGCTAAGTCTACTCAGCTGGTGCTCTATAAATGGAACAACCAAGTCTGGATGACAGCACATCTGTTGACAACACAGTTTAATGAATATTTTAAGCCCGCTGTTGGGACCTACCTACTGTTAAGAAGAAAGATTCCTTTTAAAATAGTACTGCTCATTGACAATGCACCTGGTCACCCAAGAGCTCTGATGGAGATGTACAATCAGATTAATGTTGTTTTCATGCCTGCTCACACAGCATCCTTTCTGTAGCCCATGGATCAAGGAGTAATTTTGACTTTCAAGTCTAATTATTTAAGAAATACATCTTGTAAAGCTATAGCACCATAGAAATCTCTCTAGTGGATCTGGGCAGAGTCAATTGAAAACCTTCTGGAAAGGATTCACCATTGTGGATGCCATTAAGAACATTAACAATTCATGGGAAGACATCAAAATATCAACACCAACAGGAGTTTGGAAGAATTTGATTCCAATCCTCATGGATGACTTTGAGGGGTTCAAGACATGGGTGGAAGAAATAACTGCAGATGGGATGGAAATAACATGAGAACTATAATTAGAAGTGGAACCTGAAGATGTGACTGAATTGCTGCAATCTTATGAAAAAACCTGAATGAATGAGGAGTTGCTTCTCATGGATGAGCAAAGAAGAGGGTTTATTGAGATGGAATCTACTCATGTTGAAGATTTTGTAAAGATTGTTGAAATGACAACAAAGGATTTAGAATATTATGTAAACTTAGTTGATAAAGTAGGGGCAGGGTTTGAGAGGATTGACTCCAATTTTGAAAGAAGTTCTACTGTGGGTAAAATCCTATCAAACAGCATTTCATGCTACAGAGGAAATGTAGTTTATAAAGGAAGAATTAACCAATTCAGCAAACTTCATTGTTGTCTTATTTTAAGAAATTGCCACAGACACTCCAGCCTTCAGCAACCATCACCCCAATCAGTCAGCGGCCATCGACATCGAGGCAAGACCCTCCACCAGCAAAAAGATTATGACTCACTGAAGGTTCAGATGATGATCCACATTTTTTATCAGTAAAGTATTTTTTTATTAAGGTATGTACATTTTTTAGACTTAATGCTATTGCACACTTAATAGACTATAGCATAGTATAAACATAACTTTTATATGCCCTGAAAAAACACCCAAAATATGTGTGACTTACTTTATTGTGGTGGTATGGAACCAAACCTACAATGTCTCCAAGATATGCCTATACGTCTCTACTGCAGAAGGCAATTTGTTTTCCCCATTTTCCTACCATCCTGTCTTGCCACCCCCAGGCCCTTGTCTCTATAAACTTAGAAAGCTTTCTCTCTTTTTTTTTAAAAAAAAATATTTATTTATTTTAAAAATGTATATATTTAAACTGTACAACATGATGATTTGATACACATATATGTGGTGAGAGTTTTCTTTGAGAATTAGCAGGCAGCTGCTCTGGGAATTTGCTTCCCCTGACTGTGCTAGGGACATTTGTATACATAACAGAGGTTCAGGCTTGGCTACCTGGACACAACTCACTGAGTCTAGTGTGTATCTATATAACCAGGGTTTTGACCTTGGTGGAGGACACCAAATGGGCCAACACCCCCTTACATTTACATTTTTTACCTTTGTTCGGTCACCAACAATCTGGCCACGCCCTGGAATACTCCAGTTCAATCCTAGAACTACCTACCCCCAGTCAGTGCAGACTCCACAGATTGAAGGTCACTTTCATAACAACGGCCCCTAATGAGACAGCCTAGAGAAGAGACACATAGGGCAAGGCCTGGGAGGACCCCAAATGCAGAGCTTCCATATCCTTTCCTCGTGGAATCAGGGTACATCACACACCCCCAACCCCATCATATTGATACATTCACCAACCAGGAAGCTCATGGAGCCAGTGTCCAGAGTTTTGACTGGGGTTTTATTGTATGGATTTGATTCATTAAGTCATTGGTTGTATGGTTGAACTCAGTCTCCAACCCCTTCCCTCTCTGGAGGTTGAGCTGCCTCAAAGCTCAACCCTATAATCACCTGGTTGGTCCTTCTGGTGACTATCCTTGAAACTGAGCAGGACCCTGTGGGGCTCCAGGACATGGAAGACTTTCCATGTCCCCAGTTTCTTGTTTGTAGGTTCAAGGATACACATAATGATATAGTTGGGCTCTTCTGCAGAACTAAAACCCCCTACAAATGGAAGATGCTAACTACTTGATGAAGCATTCTTCAGAGAAGATCAGGAGATCACCTGAGACCAGATTAAAGGAATGCAGGCCTTGCACACATCCTTATCCTTATCAGCAACCCCTCCCTTGAACCATTGTTATAAACCTCCTCACCAAATTCCCCCAGGTTGGTACACACAGTTTCAAGGGCAAGAGTTCACTGTGTCTCCCTTTGCCTGGCAAAGCAATAAAGCTATTCTTTTCTACTCCATCCAAAACTGTCTCCGAGAGTAGATTGAGCACTGGTGCACAGAGGTCAGGGTTTGGGCGTCAGCCTCCATCCTACCTAGGGACCCACCACCACCATCACCACCAGGAGTCACCTCATTAGCATAAACTCAGATACGATCTGATCTGAGGGGCTGATGAATAACAAAGACACTCTATCACCAGGAAGTGTGAAGGGTTTTAGAAGCTCCTTGCCAGGCACCTGGGACAAAGAGGAGACAAATTCTTTTTATACAACCTTACTCTGTCCATATCTTCTCCACTTAGGATTTAACTTCCTCTCCTTGATCTGCTCTTCTTTCTTCTTTCAGTCCCCTTTTAACTGTTCCTCTAACTTTGTTCTGTTATTCAAATTTCAAACTGAAAATGTTGCCTACACTTTGTCCCATGAAGGACCATACAAATGTATAGGCAGCTACACAAAACACCAACAACTGAGGTTATCTCTAGGAGAAGGTTATTCTGATAATTAAAAGCAGGAGAAAAGAAAGATGAAAGTCATACATGTGATGCAAGAGAAAAAGCATGCTACTTATTAATATTTTTTAACATCTTTATTGGAGTATAGTTGCTTTACAATGTTGTGTTAGTTTCTGCTGTTTAAAAAAGTGAAGCAGGGCTTCCCTGGTGGTGCAGTGGTTGAGAGTCCAACGGCCAATGTAAGGAACATGGGTTCGTGCCCCAGTCCAGCAAGATCCCATGTGCCGCAGAGCAGCTGGGCCCATGAGCCATGGCCGCTGAGCCTGTGTGTCTGGAGCTGTGCTCCGCAATGGGAGAGGCCACAACAGTGAGAGGCCCACGTACTGAAAAAAAAAAAAATAGTGAATCAGCTATATGTATACATATATCCCCATATGCCCTCCCTCTTGTGTCTCCCTCCTACCCTCCCTATCCCACCCCTCTAGGTGGTCACAAAGCACCAAGCTGATCCCCATGTGTTATGAAGCTGCTTCCCACTAGCTATATATTTTACATTTGGTAGCGTATATATGTCAATGCTAGTCTCTGACTTCATCCCAGCTTACCCTTCCCCCTCCCCACATCCTCAAGTCCATTCTCTACATCTGCGTCTTTATTCCTGTCCTGCCCCTAGGTTCATCAGAACCATTTTTTGTTTGTTCTTTAGATTCCATATATATGTGTTAGCATATGGTATTTGTTTTTCTCTTTCTGACTTACTTTACTCTGTATGACAGACTCTAGGTCCATCCACCTCACTACAAATAACTCAATTTCATTTCTTTTTATGGCTGAGTAATATTCCATTGCATATATGTGCCACATCTTCTTTATCCATTCATCTGTCAGTGGACACTTAGGTTGCTTCCATGTCCTGGCTATTGTAAATAGTGCTGCAATGAACATTGTGGTACATGACTTTTTGAATTATGGTTTTCTCAGGGTATATGCCCAATAGTGGGATTACTGGGTCATATGGTAGTTCTACTTTTAGTTCTTTAAGGAACCTCCATAATGTTCTCCATAGTGGCTGTATCAATTTACATTCCTACCAACAGTGAAAGAGGATTCCCTTTTCTCCATGCCCTCTCCATCATTTATTGTTTGTAGATTTTTTGATGATGTCCATTCTGACCAGTGTGAGGTGACATCTCATTGTAGTTTTGATTTGCATTTCTCTAATGATTAATGATGTTGAGCATCCTTTCATGTGTTTGTTGGCAATCTGTATATCTTCTTTGGAGAAATGTCTATTTAGATCTTCTGCCCATTTTTGGATTGGGTTGTTTTTTTAGATATTGAGCTGCATGAGCTGCTTGTATATTTTGGAGATTAATCATTTGTCCATTGCTTCATTTGCAAATATTTTCTCCCATTCTGAGGGTTTTCTTTTCATCTTGTTTATGGTTTCCTTTGCTGTGCAAAAGATTTTAAGTTTCATTAGGTCCCATTTGTTTATTTTTTTTTTATTTCCATTTCTCTAGGAGGTGGGTCAAAAAGGATCTTGCTGTGATTTATGTCATAGATTATTCTGCCTATGTTTTTCTCTAAGAGGTTTATAGTATCTGGCCTTGCCTTTAGGTCTTTAATCCATTTTGAGTTTATTTTTGTGTATGGTGTTATAAAGTGTTCTGATTTCATTCTTCTACATGTAGCTGTCCAGTTTTCCAAGCCCACATTTTAAAGAGGCTGTCTTTTCCCCATTGTATATTCTTGCCTCCTTTAACAAAGATAAGGTGACCATATGTGCATGGGTTTATCTCTGGACTCTCTATCCTGTTCCATTGATCTACATATCTGTTTTGGTGCCAGTACCACATGGTCTTGATTACTGTAGCTTTGTAGTATAGTCTGAAGTCAGGGAACCTGATTCCTCCAGCTCTGTTTTTCTTTCTCAAGAGTGCATTGGTTATTTGGGGTCATTTGTGTTTCCATACAAATTGTGAAATATTTTGTTCTAGTTCTGTGAAAAATACCATTGGTAGTTTGATAGGAATTGCATTGAATCTGTAGATTGCTTTGAGTAGTATAGTCATTTTCACAATTTTGATACTTCCAATCAAAGAACATGATATATCTCTCCATCTCTTTGTATTATCTTTAATTTCTTTCATCAGTATCTTATAGTTTTCTGCATACAGGTCTTTTGTCTCCTTAGGTAGGTTTATCCTTAGTTATTTTATTCTTTTTGTTGCAATGGTAAATGGGAATGTTTTCTTAATTTCACTTTCAGATTTTTTGTCGTTAGTGTCTAAGAATGCAAGAGATTTCTGTGCATTAATTTTGTATCCTTCTACTCTCCCAAATTCATTGGTTAGCTCTAGTAGTGTTCTGGTAGCATCTTTAGGATTCTCTATGTAGTATAGTGTCATGTCAACTGCAAACAGTGACAGCTTTACTTCTTTTCCAGTTTGGGTTCCTTTTATTTCTTTTTCTTCTCTGATTGCTGTGGCTAAAACTTCCAAAACTATGTTGAATAAGAGTGGCGAGAGTGGGACACCTTGTCTTGTTCATGATCTTAGTGGAAATGGTTTCAGTTTTTCACCACTGAGAATGATGTTGGCTGTGGGTTTGTCATATATAGCCTTTATTATGTTGAGGTAGGTTCCCTCTATGCCTACTTTCTGGAGAGTTTTTATCATAAATGGCTGTTGAATTTTGTTAAAAGCTTTTTCTGCCTCTATTGAGATGATCATATCACAAGCACTAAAAACTAAACTAAGATAAACATAAATATCAGAAACAAACCAGTCGCAGACAGAAAACCCCAAGTTTACAGTTGCTTCTAACATCCACCACCTCAATTTTGGGATGATTTGCTGTTTATTCAGGTATTCCACAGATGCAGGGTACATCAAGTTGACTGTGGAGATTTAATCTGCTGCTCCAGAGACTATATGGTGAAATTTCCCTTTTTCTTCCTTTTTCCCATAGCTCCTGGGGCTCAACTTTGGTTTTGTCCTCACCTCTGTGTGTAGGTCGCCCTCAGGTATCTGTTCCCTGCCTGGACAGGAGGTGGTTAAAGCAGCAGTTGGTTAGGGGGCTCTTGCTCACTCAGGCTGGGGAGAGGGAGGGGTATGGTAGTTATAAGTGTAATGCAGGTCAAGCCTGTGGAGGCAGAGGCCGGTATGACATTGCAACAGCCTGAGGTGTGCTGTGTGTTCTCTGAGGGAAATTGACCCTGGATCATGGGACCCTGGCAGTGGCAAGCTGCAAACCTCCTCGCGGGGTGGGGTGGGGGGGAGGTGTGTGGATAGTGACCTGTGCTTGCACACAGGATTTTTGGTGGCAGTGGCAGCAGCCTTATCGTTTCATGCCCATCTCTGGGATCTGAGCTGATAGCCATGGCTCATGCCTGTCTCTGGAGCTCGTTTAGGCAGTGCTCTGCGTTCTGTGGACACACCAGAAAGGAATACCCTCTCCTTGCACACCCCCAAAACAATGGTCTCTTGCCTCTTAGGCAGGTCCAGACATTTTCCCAGACTCCCTCTCGGCTAGCTGTGGCACACTAGTCCCTTCAGGCTGTGTTCATGCAGCCAACCCCAGTCCTCTTCCTGGGATCTGACCTCTGAAGCCTGAGCCTCAGCTCCCAGCCCCCACCTGCCCCGGCAGGTGAGCAGATAAGCCTGTTGGGCAGGTGAGTGCTGGTCTGCACCTATCCTCTGTGTGGGAATCTCTCCGCTTTGCCCTCTGCACCCCTGTGGCTGTGCTCTGCTCCGTGGCTCCAAACCTTCCCCCTCCACCACCCTGTCTCCACTAGTGAAGGGGCTTCCTAGTGTGTGGAAACCTTTCCTCCTTCACAGCTCCCTCCCAGAGGTGCAGGTCCTGTCCCTGTTCTTTTGTCTCTGTTTTTCCTTTTTTCTTTTGCCCTACCCAGGTATGTGGGGATTTTCTTGCCCTTTGGGAGGACTGAGGTCTTCTGCCAGCGTTCAGTAGGTGTTCTGTAGGGGCTGTTCCACGTGTAGATGTATTTCTGGTGTATTTGTGAGGAGGAAGGTGATCTCCACATCTTACTCCTCCACCATCTTACCCCCCCCCCAACTTATTAAATTGTTCATTTTGTTGGAAAATAGTGTTTTTAAATTTTAGGGCACATGCAAATCACCTGGGGACCTTGTTAACATGCAGATTCTTATTCAGTAGCTCTGAGTAGGACTCTAAGTGTCTGCGCAGGGCCACCTACATAACATCTGGAATCCAGTGAAAAATGAATATTCAGGGCCCTTTGTTCAAAAATTAAGACTTTCAAGATGGCAGCAACAGTGCATTAAACCAAGCACAGAGCCCTTCTGAGCACAGGTCACATGCCAACGGTCCCTGGATGTGCATTTCTAACAAGCACCCTGGTGAAGCTATTGCCCATGACCCAGGGTCTATCATTTGAGTAGTAATCATGTAAACATTCTAAATCACCTGCCCTCCATTTTGGATTTATAGTTTTGTTTATTGATTCATTTTCCTAAAAATGAAATACTTATTTGATTAATTAATCAAGAAATGTGAATGCTAACATTATCTCAGAGACCAATATTTTTTGTTTGTTTGTTTGCCTTTGATTTCTGTAGGACAGTCAATAGATATTTGTTAAATTAGTGAATAATACGGTAGATGGACATGTAAGAGATGTGTTCTTATTTTCTCTCCTTCCCTCTTTCCATTCCTTTCTTCTCCCTTCCCATCACTTCTTTTCTATCCCAAATTCTGGACTTTGAATCACCTTCTCCCCTTACTTTCAGTTTTAATCACACTCATTTCTTCAAGGAATTCCATGCTCCTGTCAAACATTTCTGTCTCTCTATGTGCATGTAACTATCTGGATCACTCAGCAGATCCACTCTCATAACAGAAATTTGTGAGTGATACGTCTCCTTTCTAGAGAACAAAGGATTTCATTTTTAAGTATCCATAATTTGTTCAACCAACCTGTTATAGAAAATTTTCTAAAATATATTAAGCATATATATTACCTTTCAAAGAGAAGATAGAGTCTAGATCCTGATGTTCAGCTAATATTTTATGGAGTGCTGTAATATGGTAGAACGCTTAGAGACATTATGATTGGTGAGACTACTTGCTCTTACACAAGATGACCCAGGTCACTGAAATGTTGACTTCTTGCTTTTATATTTTCATGTTTTAAATATTTCTTCACAAATTGTCACCTAAAACTTCTTAGTATTCTTATTTTGTTTGGCTAAAATACAACTTTCATTGTCAAACTGTGCTTTTTTTTTTTTTTTTGGTACGTGGACCTCTCACTGTTGTGGCCTCTCCCGTTGTGGAGCACAGGCTCTAGACGCGCAGGCTCAGCGGCCATGGCTCACAGGCCCAGCTGCTCCACGGCATGTGGGATCTTCCCGAACCGGGGCACGAACCCGTGTCCCCTGCATTGGCAGGTGGACTCTCAACCACTGCACCACCGGGGAAGCCCCAAACTTTGCATTTTTAATGTGGTTTTGAAAAAATAATATAGCCAACCTTATTAAGGTAATTCTTTGCCATTAACAGTAATTTATGTAGACTGACTGTAGATGTATAGAATTCACTTAGTAGTAAAGAATTGAACCTTAATTTTTGGTACATGGCTTCTGTAACATCAATTTTGAAGAGTCAGGGAAATGTTTTTTTTCCTTCTGTATTCTTGATGAATCTATCAGTGATTCAGATAGTTATAGCATTTTCATGAGTTTGTCTGACAGTAAGGTCCCCAATTTTAACTTACATTTGGGTTCCAATTGATCACTAGTTCTCTATGTATATTTTTCAATGAATTAGTCTTCAATTCCCAAGTTTTTTAGGTTTTTAAAATCTATGAAATAGCTTTAGTCCCTGTCCTTAAATGTTTCTAAATTCACATATAATAAATCACTTTGATACTCGACTGTTCAGAGATTGGTCATCCAGCATATAGATGATTTGGTAGCTTTTTATCTTCACTGCAACTCTCTTATATAATACCCATACATATAGAAATATACGCACACACATAGGCACACATATATACATAGCACATTAAGGAGAAATTGGAAAAGCGAAATGAAAGAGGAATTCCTATGGTGAGCAATTTGGAGAAGAGAGGTGAGATGCCAGCAGTGGTGAAATCAAAACAGCACAGATTCCTCCTCCTTATGAGCTTATGTTTCCATCAGGATTACTGAGGCAGCTAGTGTTCCTTTTGACATTTTCTTCTAGAATACTAAAAATTTCAGACAACAGAAAAACCCTCCAGATTGATTTAGGCAAAACAAGCAAAATGTAACCCATGAAACAGCAAAGCACCTTTTTGGGCTAAGGCAGGAGGAGGAGTTGCTGGTGGGGTTTGGGAGGAGATGCTTGGTGTAGAAGTCATTCTGTATCAATGACCCCAAAACCCAGAACCACGAATGTAAAAAGGTATCTCAGTCCAAATATGTTGTCTGTGCTAAGAAGGCTAAAAATTCCTAAAGTTACCTAAGCAGAGAAGGAAACTCAATGCAACTACACTTGGATCAGATGCATTTCAAGAGCACCATTTTCTCTAGATAATTCTTAGAGTTTCTTATCAGAAGCCCTGTTGCTTTCTGAATCCCTCTGCTTTCTCCCTGACCTCATCCACTTCTGGGCAGGTGCATGCAGGAAGAGAGAAATGGCCTGGTCAGAGGCCTAAAATGGTGCACAATTCTGTCATGAATTCATCCTAAATCAACCAAGAGCAGCAGAAGAAATGCCTTGGAAAAAACCTAGAAAACACCAAGTCCTTTTTTTTTTTTCTCATCCATGTAGCTTTGGAGCCACCAGATGGCAATGTTATAGACCAGCGCTTAGAGTCTCCAGGTGCAGTGGAAGTGTGGAAAGGGAAGGATGTATTAAAGAGAGTCCTGGAGTGTGTCAGTGCCTGGATCTCTAACTGAAAACCAGGTGCAGTGCAAAGAGTAACAATGACTTAAAGGTGGATAACTTTCCTTCCAAAGTTCATTCTGAAGCAGCAGGATGCTACAAAGCAGCTTCCATGGGGTTAGATCAGTTTAACCTCACCAGCCACATCGTCTGTGAACAGAAAGATGTTTTCAGAGAGTCAAGGTTTACTTGATGACTCCAGAGAAAAAGACAAAACACAATGAAACCAGTGAAACCAGTCAAAGCAAGCTCTCAAGAGCTTCATAACACCACCATCCTCCGTTTAATTCTTTCCTTTGACAGCACCCTCCCACCAGCTGCCTCTCATTGCAACCCATCTCCACAGTGACAACACATGCACACTCTCACATTCTAAAGGCAAAGGTTGCAGAATTATCAATAACCACACTGGCCAAACAAAGAAAGCTTTCATTGATTTCCTGTGTTGCAAATTGATCCAGATAATTTCTGTGGTTTAAGGGGCTCATAAACTCACTCATTTGAAATAATCCGAGCATCAGCTGAGCTAAAGTTTTCTCTCTCCCTGTGTCCAGACTCATTTAACTCAATGTTTTGGAGCACAGTGCAAAGGAGGTCAAAGCTCAATGGACACTTGATTTTACTGTGCTCCATTGACATATGTCTTGCTCCCAACTTTGGCTGTCTGTCTAGAATTGAGGTCAGAAGAGGAGGTTAAGGAGCAGGGACAGAAAAGAGAGTGTAAATGGAGAAATACAAACATGCTCTAATTACTGGAGGCGGGGGGTGGGGCGGGGAAGAGCCCAAATCCAATCTCTGGTTTTGGTTCCAGGTAAGATGGAGAGAACACAAACATACTCTCTTTCCCATTGAATGCAGCTGTACCTCCTGTACAGGATGGGTGAAGCATCCTTTTGAAGACTCTAAATAGTAAATAGTGGCAGGAGGGTTGGGGAAGAAGATAAAAATATGAAGTACCACTAAATTGGCAGGGAGTTTCATATTTTAACTCCTCTCTCCCCTAGTGTGGACACATAGTAGCATAAAATCCAGAGGTGGGCATTGACCTATGGGGAGAATGTATGTCAGGAGAAACCTGGAAAAGAATGAAAACTATCTCTACACAGAAGACATTATTTTCTATGTACAAAACCTCAAGAAATCAACAAAAAAAGGCTCCTAGAAATAATGAGTTTAGAAAGTCATGGGATAGAAGACAACAAGCAAAATCAGTCTTATTTATACATAGTAACAATAAACAATTGGAAACATTTTTTTAAAATAAACATCGCTTACAAAAGCTTTAAAAAACATAAAATACTTAGATATAAATGTCATGAATCCTGTACTCTATGTCTATGCCGAACACTATAAAATGCTGATGAAAGAAATCAAAGAAGGTCTAAATAAATGGAGAGTAATACAATGCACATGTATTGGAAGACAACAGGGTGAAGGTGTCAATCTCAAATTCATCTATAGATAACACAATTCCAACAGTAAAAAACAAACAACCCAACTGAAAATGGGCAAAAAACTTGAACAGACACTTCACCTAAGAGGACACATGAAGGGTAAAACAAAACACACATGCACAAAACGATAATCAATGATACCCGAAGACAGCCATTGTGGAAGTGCAAAATAAAACCACACATGATGCTTCCACACACCTACTAGAATGGATAAAATAAAACATACTGACAATGCCACGTGCTAGCAAGGACACAGAGCAGCCGGAGCTCTCACACCCTGCTAGTGGGAATTCACAATAGTACAGCCACTCTAGAAAAGTTGGGCAGTTTTTTTTTTTTTTTTTTTTTTTTTTTTTTTTTTTTGCGGTACGCGGGCCTCTCACTGTTGTGGCCTCTCCCGTTGCCGAGCACAGGCTCCGGACGCGCAGGCTCAGCGGCCATGGCTCACGGGCGCAGCCGCTCCGCGGCATGTGGGATCCTCCCGGACCGGGGCACAAACCCGTGTCCCCTGCATCGGCAGGCAGACTCTCAACCACTGCGCCACCAGGGAAGCCCGGGCAGTTTTTATAAAGTTAAACATGTATTTACCATAGGACCCAGGAATCCTACTTCTGCATATTTTACCTTAGAGACATGAAAATTCACATTCACATAAAAAGCTGTACATCAAATGTTTATAGCAGCTGTATTTATAATTGCCAACTCTGGAGACAATCCAAGTATCTTTCAATGAGTGAATGGCTAAACAAGCTGATTTCCATCCATGCACTGGAATGCCACCCAGCAATGGGAAGGAATAAAGTATAGATCAACACACAACCACTTGGACGTATCTCAAAGGCATTATGTGGAGTGAAAAAAGCCAGCCTCCAAAGGTTATATAGTGCATAATTCCATTTATATGATACAAAAAGACAAATCTATAGTGATTGAGTATATATCAGCCTTTGCCAAAAGTTAGGGGTTGGGGGGATGTACAAAGAGGTTCTCAAAAGAGTCTTTTGGGGAGATAAAAAGGTTCTGCACTCTGTCATTACCATAATCTATAAAGGTGGTAATATTCATAGAAGTTCATACCCCTCAAAAGATTTAGCTTTAGTGCATGTTAATTTAACATTTATATGACAGACATTTTATATACATTATCTCTTTTAACCCATACAACTCTCCAGTTGGTTGAGATTGGGTTTTATTACTCTCATGTTAAAAATGAGAAATGGGCATTTCGAATGGTTAAGTAGATAGCCAGTAAGTTGAGGGATAAAAATTTGAAAAGACAGTTGTCTGCTTTCAGAGACCACATGCCTCCTTGCTCTACTATAGCTTCCCCAGCATTTAATTAAAGGAGATAGGTGAGTGCCACTTAAAATATAAACTGTCTAATCACTTTTAAAACTGTATTTACAACCTAAAACTTATCTATTAAATCAGCCCTAGTAGGAGTACTTGGAACTATCTTATTAGCTGTTGGTTAGTTTTTCTGTATAGTTTTAGAAAGTCCTTCCCCAAATCCTATAATTCAGGTCTCTATTTAATTCTGATCGACCCTACCTCTGCTTATTACACATGGATAAGGCTTTTACTCTATTACATACCTTTCACAGATGAAAGGATTCATTTCTGAGGTTGTTCTATCTTGAAGCTGAAGTCTTACTCAGGCTGTAATTAAACATGGCATTGCTATTTAAACTCTCGTTTTAAGAACAAGATGTAATAGTGGCTAAATCCTTTGAAGTAAAATACTACTGCATATGCAGTTAGTAGAGCTGTAGTGATACATGTCTGTGTGTGGAACCCATTGGCACAGCCCAGAGAGGACTGCCGTAGTTCTCTCCTCCAAAGGAAAAGAATCAAATTCCCACCATCAACTTGCCCTACATCATTCATGCCAAAAATTAAGTCTGACCGTAAAGCAAATAACTATAACACCTTCTACAATAGGCATGATCATTTTTGCCTCTTGACATGCTCACCAGGCCCTGGACCTGGCATTCCACGTCCAGGAAGTAAAACTGTCTAAAGAGAGAACACATCCAAGTTCCAGTGAATAAATCCTATATATGCCATTATAGTTGTCAGTGTTGAGCCCCATTCTAACTCACCTGTAAGAGAAAGGATGAACAGCAAGGAGCTCTGATTTAGGAATCTAAGTAAGGAGATTTGTTAAAACATACAAATTGTTCCTAACTTGCAACCCAATGAGTAAAAAGTGCCAGGGATGCATAGAAATGAACTTCTAAACATAGTTGAGTATATACTCAATTTCTTTCACTCTACAGCCTTTCTTCTATTTGAGGATGGGTGAACATAGGAAATTCCATCCACGGCGACCCCTAAGAGGTACAATAAGATCTTTCTGAGGAAAGAAATGAGGTGCCACTTATTTTTCCAGCACTTATTGTGGACCCTAGCATACAGTAGGTACTCCACAAATGTGGAGGGAAGAGAAAGGAAGAAGGAGGAGAACAGGGAGAAAAGAAAGAAGAGAAGAGAGGTCACTGGCCAGGAGATGAGTTATCTCCCAATTATGCAGAAAGACTGAGCCTACAAAGAACAGAAGAGATTCTCCAAGAAGGCACTGGTAGTGTCTATAATGGCTGCGCCTCTTCTCACTTTTCCAAGGAAGCACGTTTAGGAATCCTCTCACGATTACAAGGAGCTCTGAGGCACTGGTAAATGTTTCACCAGCTAACTGCCGCCTCCTCTGGCAGGAATTTAAGTGAAAATAAACCCACCTCCCACCATACCAGCCTCTGTGATTTCCTGGTTTGGTCTGCAAGCTAGATGGGTGGATAAGACAACCACCATGGAAATTTCTCACTATTTTCTGTTCCTTTTCTGCACATCCTAAATCAATGACTATAACGATGGTTAGTATAAATAATCTCACTAATATGATAAGAGTGTCAATTGGGCACCTACTGTATACACAGGCACTGTGCCATGTGCTTTCTACAAGTTGTATCAGAGATAATGGACATCTAGGCACAATTTATGTTTCCATGAAATAGGAGTCATTTTCTTTTTTACTAGTCAACACAGATAAGTCTTAATTCTGGGCTCAAGAGAAGCAGTATCATTTGGAAAGAGAGCAGTATGCCTGGAGAAAGTGGAAGAGTGGACTCTGATTTGTTGTTGTGTGACCCTAGCTAATATCTCCCCAGATGGGGGCCCCAGTGTCCCAGTGATCGAAAGCAGAGCTTTCAAAACTTTCACGTGCATATGAATCACTTGGGGATCTTGTTCAAAGGCATGATCTGGTTCAGTAGGTCTGGGGTGGGAATTCTACATTTCTACAGGCTTCCTGTGACATCAGTGCTGCTGTTCCTTGGGCTGCATCTTCAGTAGCAAAGATGCAGAAGATTTATGAGGTATATTTGGCTCTACAGTACTGGACTCAGGGAAAGATTGTCTGGAGGCTGTATAAAGGTCTTGGATTAATTACAGTTTCATAAATTAAACCCACCGCAAGAGCCAGGAGGGAGGGGTGTGTCACCTTCCAGAGCCCATGAGTCAACGGATCCCATAAGTCAATGGATCCTATGAGTGAAAGATGCCACCAACTAACCTTCAAGAAGAAAAGTCATTGAAGATAAAGTAGTTATGAGAATGTCATGGAATCTGCATAACTTTCAATGATTTCCAGCCACATTCCCTGCTGTGAAAATGCAACATGTTTCAAAAGTCCTGTTTCATCCTAAAATCCTCCTTTTCCTTCCTGCCTCCCGCCCACACTGCCACACAAGTCAGTTCTGGGGAAAACATCCCTGTGAGGCAAACCAGAGCTCAGAGCAGGGTTGAGAGCAGGGGACTGCCAACATATGAACAGCTCAAACTCAGGTTTCTTTTTTCTTCAAATCTCAGCCTGTTCTAACATTCGAGAGACTACAGCTCATTAAGAAAGAAAGAAGAAATTCTGAGCAATACTCCTCATTCAGTTCCTCAGACAGTAGCTTTCCACATTGTATGATAACACCAGCTTTACAAGGAGGTAAACACCTGAGTGAAAAACAACAACAGCAACAAACAAACAAACAAACCTGGATTCAAGAATATTCCTGAATCATAAAATCAGTCATGCTAGCTTATTATACACCCTAGGAGTTAACTAGAGACCAGTTAATCTCTAATCTAAGAAAATAATATCGCATATCTTACTTTAATATGTTTGAGCTTTGACTGACATTTCATTTGTTCAGGAGGAATTTTTTTTTTTTGCTCTTTCCTGTCAAGAGACATTGGCAAAGCTGTGTGTAATCAACTTTTTCATTCCTCCTGGCAAGGACTATTAGATATTAAGACAGGAGATGTGCAGTGCCTCTGTCATGGATTTGGATATAGAGCATATGGATATACAGCAGTAAAACAGGAAGTTTTTAATGAGACACCTCAGCCCCCAGATGTGACCTGTTTGAATGTTGTTCAAACTCTAATGCCTCCACTGCTCTCCACTGGCATTTGCAAGGGGAAAGGAATTAAGCAACAGCACAGCGTCTTTCTGACTCTGCAAATATCATCCCCATGTGAGGTGCCTCCATTTCCCCCTGTGGAAAATGGTGATGGAAATGACCTACCTTGTTTAATCAGTGTTTATGGTACTTGATTAGCCCCTCAGGCCAAGGCAGCTAGGTTAGCTAAGAACGGAAAGTCCTCTACATGGGGCCTTTACATACCCTGCTTCTGGGAGAGATTCCATGCACAGCTGACAATAGCAAAGTGACTTTCACTCCCATTCGCCCAGGTAGATGGAAAATAAGGAACTAGGGGAGGGAGTTAAAAATGGGCCACTGTTCCAACTAGGCTCTCAGGAGAGCAGAAAAGGGAATATGGGCCAAACAAAAGAATGTGTATTTTTAACTCATAAATAGGCCAGCAACGTTGTATTCAGTCTTTATAAAGTCCTCTGGTACAAATCTGGCCACTAATATCCTCCTTGGCCTGACAATCTCCACATTTCTTAATGCATTTTATTTTACTACTTGAAGGATATAATAGGAGGCTTTCTTAGGTAATGACTCGACATTTGAAAGGAATTACATAATATAAGTAATTATTCTGATTGTTTAAAAGATGATGGCTACTTAATTCTAATCACATGGGTATTTCAGGAAAGGTTTTATGTACCACCTTACCCCCTGCCCCCAATAAAAATATCTCCGGTAAATATTGCTGTTCTTCTAGACCCTTTGTGTGGAGATAAACTAAGTCTTCAGCTTTCTTACTTGGAAACCACCTATTAAACCTTTCTAGCACACAGATTCTATGAGTTTTAATCACTGCCCCACCTTCAGAAATGTACAAATCAAAAACTCATTCATTCACTCTATTTTTTTTTCCCAAGAAGCACTTATTTTGTATCAATTATTTGCCAGGGATTGTGCTATATATATATGGCATACACAGGTGACCACTACCAAATAGCTCCTCCCTCATGGGGATTACACTCTGCTGGGGAAGACAAAAGTCAAACAATCAAACAAATAAATATCAATTAGCAAATGTACTAAGCACCAGTTCTATGAAAGCTTAAGATCAGGGTACTTAATCGGTTCTCTGAAAGTAGTATTTGAACTGAGGACTGAAGGATCAGGAGGGATTGCAATCAGAGAGAACAGCATGTACAACACCCCTGTGGTAGGAGAGGGCACAGATTATTAATGGAATTGAAACAAGACTTCAATCTAACTGTTGTACAGTTGCACTAATTGTACCAATGAGCACTACAGAATGTGAGAGGAGAGAGGATCTCCATTCAAGAGAGGTAGTCAGGGAAGGCTTCCTGGAGAAAATGGGACTTGGGGCTAAACTTTAAAGAAAGTGAAGATTTTAGAAAGGAAATTATTAGGTGTTTCTGGCAGCTGGCACAGCAAAAACAAAGGTATGGAAATATGATAGTATAAAGCATTTTATCTCCCTTTTATTACCTTTCTTTTAATTTATGTATATGTGAACTTGTTCATTTGAAAATCAAAGATATACACTGCTACATTTTAAAATTGAATTTATAAAGAGAAGGACTTAAAAAGTGTCAGTTTTTCTCATACAAAAATTAACTCAAAATGGATTACAGACTTAAGTGTAAAAGGTAAAACTTTTAGAAAAAAAAAATAGAACAATTTCAGGATCTAGGGCTAGGTAAAGAGTTCTTAGACTTGACACCAAAAAAAACCAATCTACTAAAGGAAAAATTGATAAACTGAACCTCATCAAAACTGAAAGTTTTGGGCTTCCCTGGTGGCGCAGTGGTTGAGAGTCCACCTGCCGATGCAGGGGACACGGGTTCGTGGCCCGGTACGGGAAGATCCCACATGCCGCGGAGCGGCTGGGCCCGTGAGCCATGGCCGCTGAGCCTGCGCGTCTGGAGCCTGTGCTCCGCAACGGGAGAGGCCACAACAGGGAGAGGGCCGCGTACCACAAAAATAAATAAATAAATAAATAAATAAATAAATAAACTGAAAGTTTTGTTCTGCAAAAACCCATGTGAAGAGTATGAAAAGACAAGACAGAGACTTGGAGAAAATATTTGCAAACCAAATATCTAACAAAGGACTTGTATCTAGAACATATAAAGAACTCTCAAAACTTAACAACAGCAACTAAAAAAAGGAGAAAATGGGAAAAAGACAGGACGAGACAGTTCACTGAAGAGGAAATACATATAGCAAATAAGCACAAGAAAAGATGCTTTACATATCAGCCATCAGGGAAATGCAAACTAAAAAGCATGATGAGATATCACTGTACACCTATCAGAATTATTAAAACAAAAATGTGACAGCACCAAATGCTGACAAGGATGTGGAAAAACAGGATCATTTGCACATTGCTGGTGGGAATGTGAAATGTCATAGACACTCCAGAAGACCGTTTGGCACTTTCTTATAAAAATTAAACATTTAATCACTATATGTCCCCGCAATTGCCTTCTTCAGCATTATCTCAGAGAAATGAAAACATACTCACATAAAAACCTATGCATGCCTGTTTCTACCAGCTTTATCTAGAATAGCCAAACTGGGAACAGCCCCGATGTCCTTCAACCAATGCATGGTTAAACCGTGATATATACCTACCATGGAATACTATTCAGAAATGAAAAATAACTATTTTCTTAACACTTACAAGATTTTTTTTTAATTTTATTGGAGTCGAGTTGATTTACAATGTTGTGTTAGCTTCAGGTGTACAGCAAAGTGATTCAGTTATACATATATTTACATATATTCATTCTTTTTTTAGATTCTTTTCTCATACAGGTTATCACAGAATATTGAGTAGAGTTCTCTGTGCTATACAGTAGGTCCTTATTGATTATCTATCTTATATATAGTAGTGTGTGTGTGTTCATC